>NW_007727008.1:209508-235834 GCF_000696425.1 Galeopterus variegatus
AAAAAAAAAAAAAAAGAAAATGCATACAAAGTGACCGCGAAAGCACCTGGCATATGGTAACAGCCATTAGCCATCATTATTGGTGGTATTTGGTTGTTGTTTTAAGTGTTAATTGAAATTGTATATATATGCTTCACATGTATAGCACATTTTAATTTCGAATCTCCTCTTTTGTAACTTAGCCAACTAGCATATAAACAAGACTTCTAGTGGAATAGGAGGCCATGTTCCTCAGACCACCCCTGAATCCTCAGAGAGGGACCCTCAGCATCTCCGGAGTCTTCCCCACCGTGTAGGTGCAGTTATCTGCTGCCAATTAGGTTCTGGCATACGTCTGGAAACTTCCTTTAAAGGCTGGCTGAGCTGAGTGAGGGCATCAACCTTGGTGAGAGAGCCCCTTCTAGAAATCACGGTGGCTCCCCTCTGGGTGCACACACGGAGAGCTGGTCTGTGGTCCCAGTTACAAGGGCCACTTTGTTCTCATCAGAAGAACAGAAAATACTAAAGTTGCTGACATCAGAACTTGTCACTGAGGTTAGGAGCTTATGGCGCACCTTGGAAACCAGCTCTCCAAAGGCTAGTCCTCCAGGGAGAGGGTGGATTAGGAAACCTTTCCCCTAATAGAAAAAAATAACAGCAGAAAACTTGCCCCCATCCCTGGGGTAGCCAATTGTTACCACCCAAGTGATAGCTGGTATTCGATTTCCCTTGCTCTGCTGGCCGTCCACGCCTTTGTCCCCTTGTGTGTGGGAAGCAGTGCGGGGGGCTGGCTCGGACACAAACAGATCCCAGCATCACTCACTCAGTGTCTGTGAGCCGCCATCTCCTCATCGTGAAACAGGATGATACCTAGCTGGGTTTTGGTGAGGATTAAAGAGATAATTCTGTATTAGGAAAGTTCCTAACATAAAAGAAGGGGCTCAATAAATCTCCTCAAAAGAAGTTTCCTAACTGGTCTTCCTGCTTATGTTTCCCCCGTTCCTAACAGATTGCTGTTGGAGAGATTGTTATACAACAACACATGTGACTCCCCAGCCCACAAACTTACATTGGGGAAATAAAGTCCAAACAGCTTAGCACGGGGCTGCCTGCCACAAGCTGATGTTAGTTCCAAACCGTCCAAACACTCCCTTCCCATTGAGGTGACGGACTTTCTGTTCTCGCACATCCCACGTGTCTTCCCACTGGTGGCTACCCTGCCACCCTTCAGCAACCGCAACACTTAACAAGTGCCAGGCACTGTGCAAAAATGTTTCATATTCTTTATCTCTTTTAATCCTCACCACAACCCTGTCGGGAAGATACTATTATTATCTTCATTGTGAGGGCGAAGAAACTGGTTTTTATCAATTATGTAGCTTATCCCAAGGGTCATGCGTGACCCTAGGAAGCAGTGGAACTGGGATTCCATCCAGGCTCTTGACACAAAACCCATGCTTTTAAAAGATACATTCTCCCTGTACCTTCTGCTTCAGGTGTTGTTCAAAATTGTCTCCTGCATGAGCGCCCCTGCCCTGGGTACTCACCCATGTAACATCTGTTGTATGTGCCCTTGTGCTGTGTGCTCTTGAGCTGACTGAGCAAGCTCGTTGTAAAGGCTGCTGTTCGTATGCACTTCTTCTGTCTTCCCAACCAGATCCTGTTCTCAAAGACAGCGGGGATAGACTGTATTTCCAGTGCCCAGCAGTGTCCTCTCTACTGGTGCTCAGTATTTGTTTCATGATGATGAGGTTGAACTCATGCCCTTCCAGGACTAAGACCGTATTTTTCCTCCACCTCTTCTAGACTCTCATAACTGTGTTTACTTACCAACATTCAGAACATAACCTTAGCAAGCACTTTTTCAGCTAATGCTCAGTCTCCCTCTCTATAATACAAGAAGGTAGAAGCATATGACCTGAAAGCTCCTTCCTTGCTCCAAAATTAAGCAATATTTCAAGAAAAATCCTGGTTAACATTACATAAGCAAAATACCGTACAGTTTATGAAGCACTCCCATATGCAGAATGTCATCCGATTTTCTCAGCATCCTTAGGAGACAGGCGGAAAGATAAATTACCCCTGACTGAATGGCAGGAAACTGTCTCAGAGAGGCTAAATGACTTGTCTGACATCACACAGCTTGCTAGTAGAGAAATGGGAACAGAGAGTGATATCCCCCTCTTCTGATTATTTTGCATAACTCTAGGTGGGCCCTACTGTGTTGGAGGGAATAGACCAGTACAAACATCTAAATGTTTTGTTTGGATTACTGGGTACTCTTCCAGATTTGTTAAAAAGGGCTTAGTTTTTCTAGGGGTTTTCCTAGTGATTTTTTTTGGAAATAGGCATGTCAGTAACGTCCTAATGGTTTGGCTTGCTCATTGTGAAAGTGTTTGATCATTGTTTTTTACTTGTTGGACTATGTGGGGAAAGCTAGGGAGGTCTGAGACCTAGGTATAGATTATTTGGGGTGGCTCAGACTTGGTTTTCCTCAGGGATCATTCAATGAAGTAAGGAATAAAGATCAGAGATCCGAAAACTTTACAAAGAGGGGATTGTTCTGTCCTAATAAAAAATTTCCAAGAACTAGCACAAAGAGAAGCAAAGATCAGGCAAATGTCATGAGTCACCTCCCAATATGCATGTCTAGATATATTTTTTCCTTAAAAAAGGAAAAGAAAAATAATTACGTATATTACTTTTAAATAAAGTAAAGCATATTGTAACTTTATAGAAAAACTATGTGGAAACTACATACTACCAGCTCAATTGAATACTGTCAGTGTGCATTAAAATTAAATGTATAGAAATGTTATAATGTAAAGCACTATTATCTGAAAGGCTTTTAATGCTTGTTTAGTTTAATACAGAGCTTTCCACCTATTTTCACATTTGTAGCACACTTAGAAAGTGGTAGTATTTGAGAGGCACACAGGTACCACCCAGTTGCCTTAAGAGCTAAGAGACTAGGTATGATGCTGGTTTGTCACCATTTCCTGGAGCACCACCAAGAAGCTGTGGCCTACAAACTCAGAGAATTAAGTAATGGGCACCACAGCTTTCCTGTCTGTCTTTGATGATGACTACGCTGGGCTGCATGCAGTGGAAGCCCTGAGAGCGTGAAGCGTGCATCTCTCCCAATCACATAATCTTCATGTTTCAACTGAGCCGTGGAAAGAATCTGTTTTCCTGATCTGTGCTCTGGCTTTTGACCAGCAGAAGAAAAATTTTGAAGCCAGCAAGTACTATGATGAGATGCCTAACGCCGCCCTTGCCCAGCTGAAGGTGAAAGTTTATAGTGCCCAATGTGTAGTTATAGCTGACATGCTGTAGAGAAACTAATTTGATAATCATAAATGAAATATTGTCACATCAGGAAAGCAGAGTTTTGTCTAAAAGGTTAAGGGGTATTGAATTAGCCATCAAAGAAGAATCATTGGCATTCTTGAATCATTTATGTAGTAGCTGCCAAACAGGAAGGCCTCCATAGTTTGAAGAAGCATCTTAAATACTGTTGTTTTGTAACTGGAAAATTCAGAAAAAAACTTTGGTTTTTTTTTTTTTTTTCCCTCTCTATTTCTGTCTCTCTCTTTGTCTCTCTTTTTCTCCTCTGACTACAAATGACAGAAAGAAAATTTTTAAAAAAATAATAATAAAGTAAAAAATAAAATAAACAAATAACAGCAAGGAAAGTTGGGCAAAATCTTCTGTCTGCATCTTCTGGTTCAGGGAACATATGTTGATTCTCTACAGAACCATTATTATAAGGGTGGCATAACAGAATCTGAGGAAAAGAGTGAAATTTTATGTTTATTCAAAGAGGATATTGGTTGAGAAACACTGGTGTAAAAGGAATTCCTGCATGTGATTGTCTTTAAAATTTTTTTTTAAAATATTTATTTTGATGTAATCCTCTTGTATCATGTGTTTCAATTAATCCAAAGATTAAGACCAAACTTTGAGGGTTTTTTTTTTTTTACAGTTCCCACTACTCTAAACTAAGTTTAAATGAGCATGCTTTAAATGAATATAGTGTATGAGTGTGTGCGTGCGTGTGTGTGTGTGTGTGTGTGTGTGTGTGATTTTTGCTTACAGATTAAGGAACTATGTGTAGAAGATATAATTCATTGTGAAAAAAACATAAGCCCTTCGTTACTTTTAGTTTCCCCATTTATTAATAAAACAGTGATATAAAAAATGCCTTCCCCCCCTTTCCTTTTTTCTCATGCAGTCTTTAATTGAACTATATGGAGACAGTGACATTGTTAGTGTCATACTGTTCTATTGTGACAGGTCTATATGGCATGAAAAAAAGAATGGTCTCTTGGAAATGACTTAGAAATCACTTTGCAAAGAAATGCTCCCCAACCCTGGTATATTGCATTTGTTATTGCCAATGATTCTTTCCATCCATTATCAATGTTTTTCAAAATCGTCTACAAGGTATTTCTAGACCTTACCTGAACTATTTCTTAGGGAATCTCACTTGGGTCTAATGTATTCCATAAGGGACTCATCTACATTTGCAAGTCATTTACTTATATTGAAAAACACATAATGTTACAATAGACACATTGACAAAATAAAGGTGTTACAGGTTACTTATACACCTGGCTTTGCAAAGTCACAGCATCTTTGGCAGGCTTCCTTGCTTCATTTCTCTCACTCGTTGGTACCATGTGTTCTCTTTTTATTCAGGTCCTCCCAGCTCAGTTTTCTCTTTAAGGCTTTATCTGGACCTTAGGTGAAGAAAATTGCTCTCACTCGATCCATCACAAAGTGAAATTTCCCTGTGAAATATCCTTCCATCTTACTCAAGTGGCTTGAGGCTAAACTAGAACTGGGTTCTTCTGAGGAGTGAATGCAGGTGCACTTGCATGTCCTTGAAGTGACAGGGTCACACAAAACTCCCAGTCGTCAGCTAGGCTGCTACTGCATCTCTCCCCTGTAAGTAGCATGATTGTTTTAGTTATAGCTCTGTAGCCACTATTTTTATATGTTTTAGAATATTTGGATGCAAGGCTGGAAAGCATATTATTAAGTTGTTCATGTCTTGGCACCTGTGATATTAACACTTGGCTCACTCTGGTGCAGAAGAGAACACTAACTCAAAGAGCTTTGTTTTAGTTATAGCTCTGTAGCCACTATTTTTATATGTTTTAGAATATTTGGATGCAAGGTTGGAAAGCATATTATTAAGTTGTTCATGTCTTGGCACCTGTGGTATTAACACTTGGCTCACTCTGGTGCAGAAGAGAACACTAACTCAAAGAGCCGATCTAGAAGGGGTTAGTTAGAGTCTTAATTGGGCACTTTGGGTCGCAAGGAACAGAAACTCATTCAAGTTACCTTGAGTTCAAATACCTGGGTTTTGTTGCCAGGATCCATGCAAAGCGCAACCAGGCCTGGGGCTGACAGGAAACAAGATGAGTGGGGGGAAGTGGACCCCCGGGCTCCCACCACCTGCTGGCCCCCTTCCCTCCATATTCCGCATCCTTCTGTTTTTGCTGGTGACTGGCTTTTGCAACCTCTTACATTCTGTCTTTACCTGTGTGTCTGCTTCCGCATCATCTCGCTTGGTTGCTACATTCCCTTTTTCATGGAATCCTTTCAGCTTTTACTTCTGTACCTCCTTGCCTTTACATTTCTCAGCTCAAATTCTTAAAAGGGTATATAACTGACCTGCATCATCTTTTCACTCCAGGCCACATTTTAGCCCTGTGTGTTTGCCCTAACTGTAGTTGCTAGTGAAAGGCAGCACAAGAAAGCCTTATTCTATATTATTCTATATAATTCTCTCTACATTTCTGTTGTTTATAAGGCTACACTGCCTCTGCAGCCCCCACACTTACTAAGAGGTACCAATTCTTAGTGTAGCCAGTGACCTTTACAGAAAGTAGCAGGAGCTGAGGGTTACATAGTTTCATCATTTATAAACTCTTATAGCAGGATTTTCATTGTAATGTCTGGTTATTCCTATATTAGTACTTTTATTATTACTTTATTTTACTACATGCACATTATAAATTACATTATAAATTAGGAGTGCAAAGTGTTATAAAGTATAGTTCCAACATTATAAAATTTACTTTTAAAAATATAGGTCTAGTAGTCAAAAAAGTCTGTGATTTCGGTGTCGTTCCCCAGAGGTAACCATTATTAACACTTGATCCAGGCATTTTCTGTGTTCATATAAGCACTGATAGTCTCTTTCTTGGCCTTGCTTATTTGTAGCCAAAGGCAACACCATAAGTACTTACAGATATAATGAATACTCAGTGATGAAAATGGTGAAACTAATTTGATTCATTTAATTTTTGTAGTTTTTATTTTGAGACTATAAATTTCCTGACTGCAACTGGGTTAAACAATGTGCTGCACTGTATATGAACAGGTACCAATTTGTAGCATTCATGAGCTTCATATATCAGAGGCGAAAAATGAACTTAAAAAACCTTTTTTTCTAAACTGTAAACACAAGACCCCTCTACATCAAAGTGTATTTTTGACAGTGCCACTCATTTAGATATCAGCCCCTAGCTAGCGTGTTGCATCCTAGCAGCAAGATTTCTAACCCATCGTTATCTGTAATGAAGTAGAAGCTTTATTATAACTGCAGGAACCATCTATTTTCTTGATGGCATAATCGCTGAGTAAAAAAAGCCTGAAGTATGAGGTTGGAAGTAATTATTATTATTATTATTATTTGCTTTCTTATTACAAAAGTATTGAATGCACATTCAAGAAATTTTTGAAAACACAGAAGAACATTAAGAAGAAAGTAAAATTACCATCTCACCCACCGATGTTAATATTTATATTTACTTTTGTAATTTTTTAAAAATAATACATATATTATAATTTCTAATACAGGTGATATTATACTTTTTTTGACAAGTTGAAATCATACAGAACAATAATTAGTTCTTTTTCACAAAATATAACATAGTAAGTGCATTTCACTATGCCATTCAATACTTATTTGAGGACATGACTTTAAATGTCTAGATGTCATTATACAAGGATAGATGATGTACTATAATGTATTTAGACATTCTAGGTTATTACTTAAATGTAATTTTAAATTCAGAGTAATTTTTATAATAATATTATTTCATTTTGGAGTTGTTCTTTAGCTGATAGATGCTCTCAATTACTCACAGTTGTACTAAATAAGAGGATATATAAAGGAGAAGAAAGGCTGACAGTCATCTTTGGGCAGTAAGTGGCTCCTGCAACTCTGGCTCACCTGAGAGAAGGGGTCTGAAGGGCTTTCCATTGCCCCTAGGTGTCCAGGAGGTGTGATGGATGTGGCTTATCTCTTAGAAATGGTAGAAGGCTTCATAGCAATGAACTAGTCTCACCAGCACCAAAAGGGCCCCTCCTTCCACTCTCTCCAGGCTGACCTTGACTGGCCCTATCAGTTCTGGTTTTTAGACCTTCCTCTACAGACAAAATAAGAATCAATACACTTTCCTACTGTGTAAGGGGAAGCAGCTATAAATCTAACAAAACAGTGACTACTTTTCTCCTACAGGATTGATGGCTTGTTTGAGGACTTGGATCACACAGGTTCCTGGAGTGCTTTTTGAATAAATTCAGTTCCACTGTCCTAATTGGTCTATATCAGAGCGGATTGGAATTCTAGATGAAAATCCAAGAATGATGAGCTGGTTCGTCGGGATGAAATTGCCAGCACACTGCCAGGGTCAGGGCCAGCTTCCTAGGTGTCCAGCCTCTGCCCAGGGACCTGTGCTTAGAAGGGCCATGGGCTTGATTTAATGTTTTGCTGTTACTGTCTTGAAATTCAAGAATTTTTGAATAAGGGGATGCACATTTTAATTTTGCACTGGGCCTCACAAATTATATAGCTGGTCCTAACTGGGGTGTAAAGTAAGGTATTGCATTAAGAACATATTTGAATGATTTCTTCTTAGACACCAATCCCAAGAGAAGGAAATATCCATTCCAACTGCTCTCTTTTATGCAGGAGGTGGTGAGTGTGACTTTAAGAGACTGGCCTGCGGGGCAAAGTGGAGCAGTTCCTGGAAGACGTGGCCTTGTGGCCTTGCAGGGTGCTTGGGAGATTTGAGCAGCACCTACTAATTGGCTGCATCACAAGGCTCTGCAGATACGATGCTCTTCAGATTTCAGTTTTCTGCTCTGTTTGTTTAGTTATAAACCAGACTGTGCTTTATCTTTTGAGGAGGAAAATATGAAACTCGTGGTTTCTTTCTCTCCTGCTGAGCTTTAACTTTCTGGGTACTGATATATTTGAAATGTTACAGAGGAGGTGCTCCGCCTCTCTTAGCTTGGTCATTCTGCTCCCTTTAGCCTGCTCTCCTCTTCCTAAGAAATAAGGCAAGTGTCTCTCAGGAATCACGCAATACAGTAGTTCAGATTTTCAGCACATTTAAGCCAGTGCCCCTGGGGATAAATATACAGTATAACTTCATGCCTCCTCCATTCGTGTATTCTCACCTCAACTAAGAAACGATATTGTTGAATTTTATATTAGTTTGCATTGTGAAAACAATATTTTTTTCTTTTCCCAAATGAAAAGTTACATTATAGAATTAAATGTGTTCTTTAAAACTATATATATGATTCTAATAAACACAGCCCTGAGAAAATGACTGCCCCAGGGCTTCCCCTTACCGAATTTAGTACTATTTAAAGTACAGTTTTTGAACTGTTTGTTACCACTCTGTCTCCAGCTAAGAATGAAAATTGAAATTAAGCATTTAGAAAGCTAGAGCAATTTGTCTGTTAAATTTAATAATTAACAAATTGGAGGCTTGTATTTTTTATGCCTTTTTTCATTTTATATATGTTTCTTAGTATTTCGTATGCACCGTATTTTACAAAAGTATCAGTCTATAACAGATTGGAAACTAACAAAAACATACAATGAGAAGCCCTGTCCTAATTGACAGTCAGCAATGTTCGCTATACCACTGGTCTTCTCATTAATTCATCTTTCCACAAACAGCAATGAGTCCCTGTGTGTGTGTGTGCTAAGACTGGCTCCTTCCCCTCAAGTAACCTGTCATCTTTGAAGGCAGCTATGATATTAGGACAGCTGAAACGGTGTCATGAGAAGCAGCTATTGAAGTTGAAAGAGTTGTGGATAGCATATTTGTTGGGAAAATAGAATGGTTTGGTCAGTACCCTCACCTCGGGTCCAGTTGGGTGTGGTTCCCAGCATTAGCAGAGCACTACAACTATTTAAGCCAACAACATTTCATAGTAGTCTTATTGAGAAACCATTTTTACCTATAGTTATTGGAGGGAGTGGGAGAATATACGATACTTATGAACATAAAATTGCTCCCAGACTATTCTGCACTGAAGGTAGAATCATAGTATTGTGATTGGTTATATGCCTATCAATACCCTTTTAGTCTCTTTCTGTATGGCTGGTGATACACATATTTAGGAATACCTGTAACACTCTTTGAGGTTATAAAAGAGAGAAAAGCATATTGCCCCCATCCCCTGCCCCAGCCACCTCTATGCTTCCCACCTCCTTACACAGAGAACAGCCATGTATTCCCTCCTCCCAGACTATTCTGCACTGAAGGTAGAATCATAGTATTGTGATTGGTTATATGCCTATCAGTACCCTTTTAGTCTCTTTCTGTATGGCTGGTGATACACATATTTAGGAATACCTGTAACACTCTTTGAGGTTATAAAAGAGAGAAAAGCACATTGCCCCCATCCCCTGCCCCAGCCACCTCTATGCTTCCCACCTCCTTACACAGAGAACAGCCATGTATTCCCTCACACAGAGAACACCTGTATTCCCTTTTCATACATAATGTGGCTGGCCCACATTAGCCCATGTGTACCTTCACATTGTGCACAGTGACACTATAAACTCAGGTACACTTACAATTACGGATCTGACCCCCACCTGGCAATTTCAGCATTCTTCACAGCTGTGCACAGACCCTTTCCCTAATCTCCCTCCTGGTCCCGGCCCATGTGTACCTTCACATTGTGCACAGTGACACTATAAACTCAGGTACACTTACAATTACAGATCTGACCCCCACCTGGCAATTTCAGCATTCTTCACAGCTGTGCACAGACCCTTTCCCTAATCTCCCTCCTGGTCCCGGGGTCAGTATGGTGTGCAAACACAGTGTTTACCAATTATTGTGTTGGGCACAGCGGTTTCAACTGGTTAATTAAATCTCTGACTTTTCTTGTTTTTTGGTAACACCTGCTAATCTCTGGACTAGTTTCCAAAGATGGAAGAATAGAAAGACTTGTGTTTTCCTTAAAATCTCTGCTTTTGATCCAACTTAATTCCAAACAAATTTCAATATTGATGAAAAAGTGACAACCTACTTCTGAAATTAGAGAAATTGATTTCCCAAGGTAGAATGTTTCAGATACGAGTTTCATTTGAGCTGAAACTCTGAGATGAAATTTTCTAGCCTTCCTCTCAAGTCTTGGTCTCCTTTGATCGTAAGATTCCTAGACAATTTTAATTATTTAAAGCAGATTTGCTAGAATTTAGCGTATTGGGAACTGTGCTACAAAGATGAATAAGTCCTGAAAATAATTCTTGGTTTCTCCCAATGTCCATTAAATTGAAAACTTTGGTCCATATTATAAATATCCAGCATTCTCCCAAGATGTCGGGAAATATGTGGACCTAATGTGGGAGTGTTAGAGAGTACCTTGATCTACTCCAAATTGCTCATATAACTCACAAGTTCTTGTAGATCCCATATGACACTAAATAATTGGGTTATACATATTTTTTGGTCAATTTCATTGACTTATGATAGACTGGTAAAAATAACTGGGAAAAACTAACAGGGCAGGATGCTTGGAAAATGCTGCCATAATGAACTTTAAATGCTAGGAGGCTGGTATACATGCAAAATAAATAAATGGAGAACCGAGAAAATAAATAAATATTCAGCATAATGTGCTGAGCATTATTGTAAGCTTCAGGAATTCCATAAATAAGGTAGTGCTTGCCCTCAAGGAGCTCACAGTCTGGTGGGTGGAAAATGTACATTTTTATTTTTTAAGTAGGAAACAGTGAGATAATTGTCTTAGTAATATAAAGTACAGGGTGGTTGGAACAACAAAAAATGGGACAGTTAATTGCCAGGATATTTGAGGAGCTGAGTGTTAGGGAATAGGGAGGGTGCTAGGACAAAGTAGAACGAATGCCTTAGATGATCGTTGACCTGGATATTAAGAGAAATAGAAGTTTGCCAGGAAGAGAAAAAAGAAAGGACATTTAGGATCAAGTGAAACACTTGTGCAAAGCCTTCAGGGCTTTAAAAACAAGCAAGTGAACAAGCAAGCCTTGTTAAAAGAAGTGTAAAATTTATGGTGTGGCTGGAGTTTGTAGAAATGTCAGCAATTACTTTGGAATGTTTTTGTTTAATTACTTTATGCCCAATATCATGTAACCCACGTAAGTGCTGTGACTTCTAGGGAATGTACTGATTACATGTAGGGAGCAGCAGGCAGAACAAGAAGGTGGTAGCAGGTGACCTACAGAAACCTTCCATCTTCCCAGATGATGAGCCAGACATGGGAGTGTTGCTTAGGGCTTGCAAATACTGATCCAAAAATTCCTGCATTTATGTATACAGTAGGTATATAAAGAAGTAAATCCAGGTAAACTGCTTCTCTGGCTTTTGAGAGATCAGTGAATATTTGCTGAAATGAATAAAAATCCAGTGTGTAACGTAGTGGAAGCCTATGTAAACTCAATGTCTAACTGGGACCCTTCAGCAAATGTCAGCATAGTAAGAAAGGCACATAACTCACAGAAAAGGAAACTGAAATGGCCAATAAATAGGAAAAGATACTGAAACTCATTAATAGCTGGAGAAATGCAAATTTAAACAAGTAGATACCATTTCTCACTCTTAAGATTGGAGGAAATAAAAAGATCTGGTAATACTAAGTGCTGGAGATATTATGGAGAAACAGGTATTCTCACAATTTCCTAGTAAGAGTATGAATTGGCACCACCACTTTGGAGAGCAATTTTGTAATATCTTTTAAAAATGCATTCTTTATGTATTTTGAAGATGTGTTATTTTTAAATGTAAACATAGATTTCATTTCTTTCCTGGTGAATGGTTTCTTTTATGACTAATTAATGACCCTCTTTGTTCCTAAGGATTTTACTTTGTTTTTTGCTGTTGTTGTTAAGTTTATTTGGCCGTATATTTATATTTCTCTGTAAGACTTCACCTGATTACTATTTGCCTAATATTTTTCCTTTCACTTCATTGTCAAACTTTGTGTCTTCGTGTTTTAGGAGTATCTCTGGTAAACACATAGCTGGATTTTGTTTAACATAATCTATCACTGAATTTTAATATGCAAATTATGTTTGCTGTGATTTCTGATGCTTTGGGGCTTATTTCTATCCCCTCATCTTTCACTTTTTCCTTGCCTGTGCTCTCTCTTTACTTTTATCTCCCCCACTCCCCCGCCTTAAGTCACCACAGCATCAGCTTCTAAACTCATAGCCTGGCTTTGCATTGTTTACACTTTACATCCTCATTCCTTACACCTGAGGGGTTTCCATCTTCATTTTTGAGATGAAGTTGCATTTTTTTAAAAAGTTAAAAAATAAATAAATTTTTTAAAAAATGCATTTACCCTTTGACCCAGCAATTTCATTCTAAAGAAATGTGCTCACATGCTTATAGAGTCATGTTTACAGAATATAATTACAGTGTGTATGATAGCAAAATATTGGAGTTTTTATTCAAATGTCCTTTATTAGGTAAATGGATGTTATAGTATATTTATACAGTGGAATATTGTACAACATTTAAAATTAATAATTCAGATTCACAAACACAACCTGGGTAAATTCTACAAACATATTACTGGGTGAAAAAATAAATTGCAGAACAATATCTACTCTATCATTAGTATAAATTGTAAAACACCCCCCACAAAAAAGAAATCAAAAATAAATGCAAAACACCCATCAGTGTTAAATCTATTTACAGGTACACACATATGGAGCAATAAAAGTGTAAGGACTTGGATGGGAAGAATACAAAACATCTTGAGGTTGGTGAATGGAGAGAAGGAAATACAATTGAGGGGGTTCTGCTACTGAGACCTTTACAGTTTCTGTTACATTTTCTTTTCTTTCAAAAATCAGATCTGAAGCAGACAGGCAAAATATTAAAATCAGAGTGGTGGAATATGTATTTTGTAATTTCCTGGACTTTTCCATGGTTTTGAATATTTCATTAAACAGTAGTGTCTAGTACATACTAGGCACTCTCTGGGGTAGGTATCATCATTATTTCTATATCAGGAAGCCGGGCCACAGAGAGGTTAAGGAACGGGCTAGCACATGAGCCAAGGCCAACTGAGCCTGCACCCCTGACCACTCTGTCGTGGACTTCGTAGATCTCTGCCTCATCTCTGACTGGCTTCATGGCTGAGGGAATTGGAGCAAGCTGAGTGATCTTTAGATCTTGTCCAATTTAACATTAAATTATCCAAGATCATCAGTAGATGGAGTGATTGTTTTTATGAGCACACTCCCATATGCCAGCACTCTCCTGACACATCCCTGTCCCGTGGGAGGGGAGCTCTGCAGTGCTGCAGACCTGCCAGCCTGCACCAGGTCCCAGCTGATGCTCCCAGTGTGGAGTGGAGACTCTGTGCCTCACACACCCTCTAGTTTCCACAACCAAGTGGGAAGCTTAGATGTACCAATATTGCAGGGTGTTTTCTGAGTCTCTTTGAAAACAAAGCTTTCACATTACAAGATGCTCTGAACAATTTAATAGGTAGATGCAGAGCAGAGTTATTTTGAGGGCCGTAATTTGATTTAGTTATCTTAGGCAATCAAAGATTGTTTAACACCAGAAATAGCTGACTAGAACAGCTGCTAAAACAGTGCTTTGTGTGGGAAAGGATGAAAAGTTTCTGTATTTTGACAGCCATTTCAGAGGTATGAGTAATAAGACTTCTAAGAAAATCCTGATTGCTGATCTCTTTTTTTTTATTTTTTGATTCTGTGGACCAGATTTCCCATCTCCTAGTATTCTGTATGTATAGAAGACTTTGGAGTGGTATTTCTCTTTCCCAGAGTCTTGACTTCTTTTGCCAGTAAGGCTTAGACAGCAGTGTGATAATTTATTATTTAGGTTTAAAAAAAATTCCTAACATCTGTTCATCGAGCATGTGTTCAGTGCTTACTGGACTCCAAGCAAAGTGCAGGGCCTGTGAATTTGAAAGAGTCAATGAGACCCTGCCATTGAGGAGCTCCCAGTCTGGAGAGAAGAGAAGAAATGGAATAAGGCAAGATGTGCAAGTAGTTTTGAATGAATGTAGTAGGCATTACAGAAGTAGGTGGAGGGAGAGCAGAGTCGGAAAGAGGTGGCATTAAATGATTAGGAGTTTGTCATTCGAGGTGGTGGGAGGCAAGAGCAGACAGACAAGCACAACATTCCAAATGGAAGGAAAAGCGGTCACTGTTGCAAAGTCACACAACGGCTCAGCACTTCTGGGTCAGCGTGGAGAGAGTGTACTTATTGATATGGCCAACTGCAGACCTCAATTCACAGTATTACTTTCTGTTTGGATATCCAGTGCCTTAAGTTTTCAGGGAATGTTCACAAAAATGTTCTCATTTAATACAGCCAATGTGAATATCCCGATATTATACTGTCTGTAATTTACTTTAAAATATTTTAGCACGGACCCTGTGGTAAGGTTGTATGTATCTGTTAGTTTTCGTCTACATCTTAGTGGAAGTTGGTGGTGCCAGTTGGTGAATGCATGCTCAGGTTTGGTGAGCTGGCATCTCATCAGAAGCCCCTACTCCAGGGGAGTCTACTTGAAGCAACTCAGTTTTCTTTATCTCTGACACCAGAGGTTTGGTTGGGGATTGATTTCAATTGGGAACATTTGCAGTGATCAAGATATGTGAACTGGGTTGGACCTTATCAGAGGTCTTCCCTCTTTTGTGTTGCAGAGTACAATAGTTTAGTGAGCCTTTAAGGATGGTGAAACAGGTTCCAGGAGGCTATGTCTTGGAGTTGGGAAGTGGCAGAGCTAGGACTGAAGCATTCCAGAATCAAGACTACCTCTGTCCACTGCTCTGCCCAGAGAATTATGCTTGCCCTTGGAAGAGTCCCTGTCTACAATGACACTCTTTTATTGTTTTGTTTTGTTTTGTTTTTGTGCAGCTGGCTGATCTGGGGATCTGAACCCTTGATCTTGGTGTCATAACATTGTGCTCTAACCAAATGAGCTGACTGGCCAGCCTACAATGACACTCTTTGAGAGCCTTGTTAAACCTCATAGGCTAATCCTTGACTGCAGCTCCATAACCTGACTGATGTTTGTGTGCCTGACAACCAACAAGTGTGACACTTCCAATAGTTTTGGCATTTTATTTCTTCTTTTGATTCAAGAAGAGAGAAGTATTACAAACACTCAGTTATCATGACTGGTGTATTTCTAGGTAGCACAGAAGGAAATCCAGTCTTCTCAGCTAGCACTATTTTCTCCTTTTCCTATTAATATACTCTTTTATCTGTAGATAATTGAAAAGTGGAGGTCTTGGTAGTAAATCCAAATCACAGTAAAGCAAACAAATAGGCACATGTGTGTGGCATTATGTGGAAATCTACCCTCTTGGAAAACTCTGCAGGCTCTAAGAATTTTATTTTTAATATATTTCATACAGGACTGAGCAAACAATTAATTTCTACTTCAGCAAAAGTTTTTTTTTTTTTTTTTCTGATGCATTCAGGTCAGCAAATGGTCACTGTGGTTTGGGGTGAATCTAAATGGATTCTTTGCCCTTGAACAGAAACCAAGGACAACTATAGGACTTCCCCAGGGACTACCTCACTTAGGTTTCTTGATTAATAACCTTTATTCAGGAAGGCAAGTGCTATTAAGATCACTTACAACTGAGGAAATCAAAGCATCAAGAAATTAAATGGCCTGTCCCACTCCACAGTACTGGTTATAACAGAGCCAGAGCTGGAACTGAGCTCTTCTGAACATGAATTGACTAGTCCATAGCTCTTTTCATGAGCCCAGACTGTCAGAGTGGAGGGAAGTGAATTTCAGTGGTATAATGTATATCTAGGTCAGAACTAAACCTCAAGACATTATTACAAAACAGCACAAAGATACAGGTGGTGGTACTTGCAGAAGAGCTTGTGGTTCAGATTCAACAAAACTTTGTGAGAAACCTGCTATGGGGCAGACACTGAGCTTGGTGCTTCCAGTGTGCTGTTTAATTTCAATAGTGGCAGAGCAAGGGAGGCTAGGGTCTTTAGCCTCCACCTCCCAACCTCAGCCACCAACAATGCCGTCCTCAGTAAACATACAATCTAAGTGAAAGTAAAAGTAAATAAAGGAGTGTCTTGGCTGGTTCTAGTGAGATTATTTAAGCTCATTTCAAACAGGCTTTTACCCCTAAGTCCTATTATCTTCAGTCTTCAAAATTAATCCTATGATAGTGATATTGTCTCCATTTTGCATTGAGGAAACCAAGGCTTTTGAAGTAAAGTGTCTCGCCCTAAGATTATTCAACTGGTCTGAGTTCCTAATTATTCCCCTGAGTTCAAGCCCTGCTCTATGCTGGGCTCTATTGAGCTTTGGAGTAATTATGGGCATTTAAAGTAGGGAATTTTTTTGATTCCTTCTGCCAAGTAAGGGATCTGGTTTACTGTACCTTGCAGAGTTTGTGTGTGTGTATCTGTGTTATTTTAGAATAGTGTAGAAATTGTTTGATGTCTAATCCGAGCTCAGTGTGGATAAACGAGGCACACCCTTTTGGAGGGAAGACATTGGATGAAGCGTGTTTAAAAGAGAAATTTGCACCGATGACAGGCTCCCAGTTTGAAGCTGTCAGAATCCTTGTGCTGTCAGCACCATACCTGACCACTTGGCAGAGTGAGAAACAGGGTTGTACATCTCCTGCACCAGCTGGGGTGCCTCAGCCAGAGTATCTGGGCAGACTTCTCCTTAGAGGCATCTTCCAGCTTTGAACACTAAGCTGCCTCTGCTCTTAATTTCCTTCTCTTTGTCAACTTCCCTCCTGGAAAGAGAAGGTACTGTCTCTTCTTAAGTAAGCTTTAGTATACTGGGCATTTGTATTTCTCATGAATAAATTGCTAAATTCATTTGCTGAATAGTCAGGCTTGTCTGGACTTGGACAGTGTGACCAAGTTTTCTCAAGGGCCTTGTCAGCCCTGGATAAGTAGATTGTTGAGGTTCCCAACTCAAATAACTCAACTTTGTGCTACCAAAAGTACATATCTAGATCTTCAGTCTTACTTCTGCATCATTTCAGTGTACAGCCCAGGCTCCAGTTATCCCTGGTTATAGTGATTAATGTTACAAGTGGCAAAGGACTCTGCTGTTGAAATGGGAAAATCCCTCTTTTTCATAGCCCTTGTTCACTCCTAAACACAGCGTTAAAACACTGTCTAACTTTCTCTTCTACTAGATTATAAATGCCCAAGGGAGTCTGTCTTATTCAGCTTTGTGTCCACAGGGTTTGTCCTGCACATAGGAGGAACTTAATTAGTGTTTGCTGGGCTAAATTGTACTAAATTTTTCAATACGAACAGAAGCGGAGCAGATTAAAATACCATGGGGGGGAGGAAGCATGAAACACTGAGTCAAACATACATGACTGGTTCCTGTGACCTTGTCAGGTTACTCAACTTAAGGATTTGTTTCTTAGCCAAAAAGGGGGAAAATAACACATCAGGCATAATGCAGGTAAAGCAGAGACCCCAGCATACATGAGCTTAATACCTTACTTATTTTTATTTTACACAGGTATTTATAAATACCACCATATGCCAGTGACTGTGCTAGGAGCTTTATAGGCCTTCTGTATTTTTGAAACCAGCAGACTGTTTTTCCACTTGTGCAGTTTCCCTTGTGTTGCTTTGCTTCCCATGGATTTGTCACCCCCTTTCACCTGGGTGACAGAGCCGCCAAAGATTACTCAAAGCCCATCTCTTCTGAGCAGTGAGATGCCCCAGAAAGGGGTTAATATCCCAGAAACCTCAAGTGTGAGGCATTTCTTCCATCTGGGAATTTAACCATGAATTGGGGTTCTCTTCTTGCATTTATTCTCCAGACCAAGAAGTTACAGGAAGAGACATAGGTGCGGTTTTGCTAAGTACAGTTTAACAAGTTTTTACAATACAATAGAAGCTGGTAACATTCAGTAAAAAACAAGTCAGATAACATTCTATTAGACAAGTGATCCACTAACAAAGGCTTGATTTAGCAAACTTTCCTTCTCCCTCCAGCAGCTTCCCAGTAACTTTACATATCAATCAGTAACTAGTCTGTCTTTGAGCCAGCAACCTTGCTGTGTTGCTATTCTTTATCTAACCACAGAGACTGAATAGCCTGGGGAAAATTTCCTGTTTTTTGTAAGGTTAGTATTTGAAACTGCAAGGCTTTGGAAAGCCAGGCCCTGTGAAGTACATTTGTTTTATGAATCCTCTACATCTTCCCCTGTTTTATTTATTTAAAAGAAAAAGCAAGAGTTATAAATCACATTTTCACAGTTAAGACAAAAGCATTTAAAGCAAAGTTGGTATCATTTAGCATGGCAAGTCCTTTTAATTTATTTTAGGTGAGGACTGATGATATCATCTCAGAGTGGCTGCATCGGCATCATTCCAGATGCTGTGAATTGGGTGTAATTACCAATAGTTGAAACTCTGGAAAAGGATTCTGCTCCATAAAATAGTTGATTCTGAGTCTAGAGAGTATGTTAATGTTAAACTGTCCAGGACATTACTGCTTTCAGAGTGTCTAGTCTTTTATAAAATTTTTGATCAGTTACAAGTCTTTTGTTTAAGAAAAGGATATTTCATCCAAGTTACAAACACCCTCTTTAAGGTCAGGAAAATTTAGAGAACTGCTTTTGTAGAGAAGATGTTATTTCCCCCTTTATGATCAAGACATTCCTCATAAAAGCATTGATGATCAATATCTTGACTGGAAAGGTCTTACTTTTCTTTGTATAAATCTCTCAGTGTTGGGAAGTCTCTTTCCTAGGTGGTGATTGAAAGAAGCATCTTGGCTTACTTTCTTTCAGTGATCCGTCCCACGTCGCTGGGAAGACTGTTTCCCAGGTTGTGTTTTGTCCCACATCAGGGGAAAGATGAACAGAAGGATGAAGCAGCAGTTAGACCAAATTAAGGCAACAGGAAAGAGGGATCAGCAACTTAGAAGTGAGACATGCTATCTTATATCCCAAGTTTTAAATTATATCCTGTTATAAAGAGAGAGAGAGTTAATTTTCATTGAATTTATAAAAATAGCCACATTGTCATAATCATCATAAGGATACTTAAAGTTATTAAATTTTGGGGGGATCAAATAGGGAGAAAACAAATGCTTTTACTTTTGTTTTAAATAACATTTTACCAAACTCTTGTTAGTTATGGATAGCTTAAGAGAGGGAGAGTTTTCTTACATTTGGAAAACAAAAAATTAGGAGAACTAGTAGTGTTTCAAAATAAGGAAATTGTAAAAATTCATAATTCTTTTTAATTAATTTACCAATTAACTTTTGTTGTTTAGACCTTTGTGAACAATTTCACAAACCCATCAGTTTTTTTCATTAGAATTTTGGAAACTTAGTTTAAAGCTATGAACTCAAAGTTTATCAAGAAACTGTACCTGTTAGAGTTTTTTTTATGAAATATTTGAAAGCATAACATTTTGAAATTATAATTAAACCAAGATTATGACTGGTAGCATTTATATCAAGACACAGATACTTAAGAACCTTACAAGATTTTAGAAAACATATCCATAACACCTTCAGTACTGACAATGCTTTCCCATATAGTCTAATTTATTAAATAAGCCAATTAGTTTTGATACATTTTTTATCCTTTGAGAAACTCCAGGGCCCTTGGAATTCCTCAAAGTTATTTTAAACGTTCAGAATTTAGTGTTGGAAAGCTTTGTTAAATAACAAAAGGCTTAAAACACTTACTTGAATAAAATTACAAATTATTTCAAAAAGTAAAACCAAAGTGACAAAGGTTTTCAAAGGCAGAGAGCACAAGAAATTATCATGAAATGAGTTTTTTAAACCAGTTGTCTAAGGGACAAAGAAAACCTTTTACAATTTTGTATTAAGAGCAGTCAAGTGAAAAGACCTCTAGTAATCCTGTTTGATTAGTAAACCCAGGCAATGATGTGTGCTAATAAGAACATTTTTATACATTCAAGTTAGTAAATAGGTATCCATTTATCAGAGCAAATTATACAAAGCCCAGTTTGAGTTTCAGTTATATTTACCAAATACATATTTGTGGTTTCCCAGCCAAAAACTTGGTGTATTAGATCTATACCCTTATCAATTAATGTTAACTAGGGCCTACGCAATATTTGGCATAGGTTTCTTTTCACTAGCCATTTCAGGTCCCAGGTTTCCACGTGGCATTTGGAGCCATGTGGAGCTTAAGACAGAGAGCAGTATATACATAAAAGATATTGCTTCTCTCAGCATGGCCAGGAGGCAGAGCTGAGATAACAAGGAGACATATTGACCTAGAGACAAATTTAGGTAAAAGGCTTAAATCAAATTTTGAAAATATATTTATCAAAACTTTAGAAGATTTAAATCACATGAACTTGAAAAGTA
Source organism: Galeopterus variegatus (assembly GCF_000696425.1). Classification (NCBI taxonomy): domain Eukaryota; kingdom Metazoa; phylum Chordata; class Mammalia; order Dermoptera; family Cynocephalidae; genus Galeopterus; species Galeopterus variegatus. The sequence continues at coordinate 230,171 of NW_007727008.1, forward strand.
TACTTATTTATTTAATGAGTGTGCATTAATTATAAGCCAATTTGGTACCTTACACATAACACGATTACACATACAGACAGGAACATATAGACATAACATACACCTTACACACACATATATGCAGACATAAACAATAAGAACAAACAAGGATCTTATAAGTTTTATTCAAGTTGTAAAAAAAACCTCACTAGTAAAAAGGTCAGGTTTAGATTGTGTTTTTTTAAAAAGACTTATTGGTGAGGCCTCACCTTGCTTTAAAGAAAGCAAGATAGCAAATTTACATTGTAAAGCAAAATATGCAAGCCTTTTCAAGAAGATGCAGAGAAGACTCTCTTCCTTTAAGAAAATAGCATAGAATTCTACCATAGGATTTTGTGAAGAAATGCATAGATGAGACTAGGAGAGAATTTAGAAGTCTGTTTAGGATGCCAGAAGATTTGAGATCATCTAGTTAAACAGGTAGATTTTAGGTTAGTTTTTGTTTCTCAAATGAGTTACTGAGCTTAAGGGCTAAAGTATTGAAAGCTATTTGACTGTTGAAATTTTTTTTTAATTTACCCCAGGTCAATTTGGAGCTTGTTGTCATTATTTTCATCACTGGTGGTCTGATGTGTACCATCCCTGGTGAGATGGATTGAGGTGTGAGGGTGAGGCATCGAGATTTGGGGATCAGGTTCAATTCCTCATCTGGTTTGGGGTTTCCCATAAGGTTTAACAGCCTTATTAGCAGGCATCCGTGGCGGGCCGATGGGTGAGGGAACAGACACTTACGCTCTCCTCCATGTTAACAGTTCGGCAGATCTCAACCATTGTGGTCCCGTTGGCAGGTGGCGGTATAAAACAAAGAGTCTAGGTCTCTTTTTAGGAGGTATAAAGTGTCACTCTGTGGCCATTAATTTCTGGGAATTACAGTTTAAAAAATTTAGTGTAAACAGAGCTTTAAAGACCTGTTCATGAGGGGCCAGTTCTATATCTATATTACCCCTCTTTGGTTTACTTATTTGAGATTTAAGAAGGCCATTAGTTCTTTCAACAATTGCCTGGCCAGTGGAGTTAAATGGGGTTCCTGTGACATATTTAATGTTCCAGTTGTCACAGAATACTTGAAAGACTTTGGAGGTGTATGCTGGTCCATTATCTGTTTTAATTTGCTTTGGAATCCCCATGGCAGCAAAGGCAGAAAGACAATGTTTTTTTAACATGTTTAGCAGTTTCTCCTGTTTGGGCAGTGGCATGAATAAGACCAGAATAAGTATCAAAAGTAACATGTAAATATTTAAGAGTGACTTCCACTTGACAAATTTTATTACCTGTTATTCCTCCAGGGGAACTAGATTTAGAAAACTTCTGACAATCGGGAAAAGCATGAACAATATCTTGAGCTTGCCTGTAAGATATCTGATGCATGTTAGCGAAAGCTTGTGTACCCTTGATGAAAAAACTGATGAGAATCAGTAGCTTTCTGTAAAAAATTATTATACATAACAAGTGATCAGCCATATCATTTCCAATTGATAAAGGGCCAGGAAGACCATGTGAGTTACATAGAAAGGATGATGTCTTTTTTGAATAAGTATTTGTAAATGTCCAAACATTTCAAATAAAAGAAAATCATTTCCCTCATGGATAGATGCATCTCAAATTACCAGTAAGACTCCAACTACATAGGCAGGGTCAGCTACTAAACTAAGTGGCTCACTGTAAAAATGTTGCAAAGCTGCAATGGCAGCTGCCAATTCAGCCCTTTGAGTGGGCTTATGATGGATGGTAACAAAATGTTTCCAGATTCCCTGCTCCTGCCATGTCACAAATTCCTTTCCTGATCTTCCAGAACCATAGATAAACACAGCCGATGCCCAAGGGAGGGGAACAGGGGACAAATGGGATCCCAACTGCATGGGCAGCTTTCAGAGTACCTGCAAAACTTTATCATGGGGTAATGAGAACTGCATCTTACTGACAAAATCAGTCATAGCCATCTGCAAAGATTCCAGTCGTTCAAGGGCAGCGCAAAAATCAGCCTCAGAAAGACCAGGATTAACAACATCAAGATTACACCCAGCAAGTCCTCGACAGTGGTGTCCTCCCCCAGTGAGCAGCCGAATACATCTTTCCAATTCAGTATATAATTTCCTTTTTTGTTGATGGGGTAAGGAAATCCATTCAATGACTCCTATTTGAGGAAGAAGTTGGCAAAGCAAACCTGTGGGACTATGTGGGGTGTTTAAAATAATGAAATGAATAATGTGAGATTTAACAACACATGTTAATTGTCTGGAATGTAAAAAGGATTCAATCTGTTTTAATTCTAGTTTTGCTTCTTCAGATAAGTAACAAGGGGAGACCAGGGACAGATCAGGGTCTCCCTTTAAGGTATTAAACAAATGTTGTAATTGATAATTTGGAACACTCATAGAAAGGTGGAGCCAGTTAATGTGGCCAAGTAATTTTTGTAAGTCATTTAGAGTAAAAGGCCCTGAATATGGAAAGATATACTTTGTGGCTGTATGCTTCTCTGGGTGATTAAAAAACCAAGGCATTTCCAAGGCTCCTTTTTAAAAAATTTTATCTGGAGCTACTTGTAAACCAGCATTATTAACTTGTTTGATTAAATGTAAATAAACTTGTGATAGCAGTTCTGGATTGTCATAAGCATTGTCAATTTGCCCAGTTATAGCATCTTGAAGAGGATTAATAAAATCTATATAAGGCTCAGTGGATCCCTGTCTAACAGTAGCAAAAGGTTTAGTGGGAGCATTCCAGGGACCATGCCATGGCTTTAAATGTCCCATTTGTAACTGTTGTTTAACAAATAAAGTACCTTGATTTAATCTCTCCCCTTTAAGGGGCTACTGTTCCACCCAAACCGGAGGACCAGGGGTCAATTGTAGTTTGACTGGTGGAAGTGTGGCTATGGCCATCATGATAAATTTTGAAGGAGATGTCCCAATATAAATATCCCATTGAGCAGGGAGGTCTTGGCCCCATAGGGTTTGAGGTAGATCTGGAACATAAGGCATAATGGAGGCAGTTTGTCCCTCAGGGCCAGTACACAACAAAGGATTTTTACTTTGATAAAGAATTTTAAACCCACCTAATCCAGTAAGTGTAACTGGTGAAGAAGTTACTTTCCATAATGGAGTCCAATCCTTTTTAGCAATTATGTTAAGATCAGCCCCCAAATCTGTAATTAATTTTTGTTCAACAGATAACATCAACAGTGGCTGAGTCTTATCTAATCTTTGTATCAAAAGCACATCAGGGGAAGCAAAAGGTTGAAGTTTAGATTTTGTTTCAGGAATTTTGTCCCAAGCCTTTATGGCTGCTCTAGTTGTTTGATCAAGTAACATGTCCATGCTAATTTGAACCTCATCTCATAAAGTTTCGAATGAAATAGGATGTAAGGCTTCCCAATATTCTTGTAGTCATACAGTATATTGAGCAGGAGTTAAAACAGTTTTTCCAAGTATTTTCCAATGCCAAGGGGTCATATTATATCCATTAGCAATTGATTGTAAGCATTCCTTAGTAAAAGTACTATGTAAGCCATTTTCTGTGATGCTCTTTTTAAATCTCTTAAACAAGGAGAATGGGAGGTCTTCATGTCTCACAGCAGGCGTGCAATCCTTTAATCGAAAGCCACCTTTGCGATCCCCCTTACTGAGATTCCCCTCTTGACAGAATGAGTAGACGTCCTCTTTTTCCTTTGCCTCTTTTGTCGAGGCCTCCCCTTTTGATGGGGACTTCCCTCTTGATGGGAACCTCCCTTTTGATGGGATGAGTGGCGGACGCCCTCTTTCTTTTCACCTCTTTTGTTGAGGCCTATTCTTTCTTTTCCTTTACAAGGCTTGGCAGGTTTGTCTCCAATCCGTGGACCCAGAATTTCCTCACATGGGGCACCATTTGTTGCTTTGCTTCCTATGGATTTGTCACCCCCTTTCCCCTGGGTGATGGAGCCACCAAAGATTACTCAAAGCCCATCTCTTCTGAGCAGTGAGACACCCCAGAAAGGGGCTAATATCCCAGAACGCTCAAGCACAAGGCATTTCTTCCCTCTGGGAAATTAACCACGAATTGGGGTTCTCTTCCTGCCTTTAGTCTCCAGACCAAGAAGTTACAGGAAGAGACATAGGTGGGGTTTTGCTAAGTACAGTTTACCAAGTTTTTACAATAGAAGCTGGTAACATTCAGTAAAAAACAAGTCAGTGACATTCTATTAGACAATGAAGTAATCCACTAACAAAGGCTTGATTTAGCAAACATTCCTTCTCCCTCCAGCAGCTTCCCAGTAACTTTACATATCAATCAGTAACTAGTCTGTCTTTGAGCCAGCAACCTTGCTGTGTTGCTATTCTTTATCTAACCACAGAGACTAAATAGCCTGGGGAAAATTTCCAGTTTTTTGTAAGGTTAATATTTGAAACTGCAAGGCTTTGGAAAACCAGGCCCTGTGAAGTACATTTGCTTTATGAATCCTCTACACCTTGGAGGCTGTTGGAACAAATAGTGTAGAGCCAGCATCATCATGTCTAAGATGAAATTCTGTCAAGGTGTGCTGCAGTGGGAGATGGGGTTGTTGGGAGATCCAGCAGATGGCACACTTTCATATTGTCTCTGGGAACTTGGGAAAGTACTAAGTAAATCCTTATCTGTTTCCTCCTTTCCCACCTTCAGGCCTCCTGGTGGGCACCCTTGATGTCGTGTTGGACTCCAGCGCCCGGGTTGCTCCTTACCGAATCCTGTACCAGACGCCAGACTCTCTGGTCTATTGGACCATTGCCTGTGGTAAGCGGTGGTATTCTGGGTTAGAAATGCTGGGATTAATAACTCACAGGTGGAAGAGAAGGAACATGGACTTGCTGAATGCAGTCACTTGGTACTTTGGGGTTATTAGCCTTGGTTGTTTCAGCACAAGAGCCCAGAGTCTCAGTAGCTTAACACAGTAAAGGTTTGTTTCTCATTCTGGTGAAGTCTTGTTCAGATCATGTGGCCTCTTCCCTCCGTAATGACACCCTTTGGGACACAAAGCCTCCAAGGTCAACTTACAAGAGAAGATTGGGAGGGTGGAGCAACATCATTTCCACTCAGCTCCATTGGCTAGAACTAGTCACAAGGGCTCAACTCACCGCAAGGAAGCTGGGAAATGAAGCGGAACACGCAGAATACCTGCATGTACGGAGTAATACTTGCTATATCCCAGCATAGTACTTCCTACTGAGCAGGGATTGTTTATTTCTCCTGATGATGATCTGTAATGCTGTGCTGTGCTAAATGGTGGTGTGCGGTTCTGTTATGAGATCTCTCACAAGAACTTCTCACCCAAAATGGCCAGCTTTTGACAGTTATTTATTTGCGTGTGGCTTTTAAAACAACCATAGGAAAAGCAACGGCACTAAATGCTTTTTTAAAAAATGTTTTTGCATCCACTGATTTTTTGTTATTATTAATAGATTTTATTTTTTTTAGAACAGTTTTTAATTTACAGAAAATTTGAGCAGATAGTTCGGAAAGCTCCCATACACCCCGCACATCCATAGTTTCCACTATATTAGCGTCTTAGTGTGGTACATTTGTTACAGATTCACGAATCTAGATTGATACACTATTACTAAACAAAGTCTGTCATTTATTTAGATTTCCTTAGCTTTTTGTAATGTTTTTTTT
>NW_007727008.1:236607-237337 GCF_000696425.1 Galeopterus variegatus
TTTTTTTTCTGTTCCAGGATCCCATCCTGTATACCATGTTATATTTAGTTGTCATATCCCTTTAGGCTCCTCTTGGCTGTGGAAATTTCTCAGACTTCCATTGTTTTAGACGATCTTGACAATTTTGAGGGATACTAGTCAGGTATATTGTAGATGCTTCTCTGTTGGAATTTGTCTGATGTTTTTCTCATGGTTAGACTGAGGCGATGGATTTTTGGGAGGAAGATCACAGAGATAAAGTGCCATTTTCATCCCATTATGTCAAGGGTATATATTATCGACATGATTTATAATATCGACATGTCGATGTCCTTGATCACCCACCTAAAATAGTGTTTTTCAGGTTTCTCTGCTGTGAAGTTACTCTTTTCTTCCCTTTTTCAAACTGTACTCTTTGAAAGGAAGTCACTATGCACAGCCTACCCTTAAGGAGAGGGGAGTTTTTCTCCCTCTCCTTTAGTGTAGAGTATCTACATAATTTATTGGAAATTCTTCACAGTAGATTTGCCTCTTTTCTCTTGTCTATTAATTTATTCAATTTTTTATGTCATTATGGACTCATGGATATTTATTTTGTACTTGGGTTATAATCCAATACTACTTTATTCTCCGCTCAAATCATTCCAGCTTTGGCCACTGGGAGCTTTTTTGGTTGATTTCATTCATTTTTTAAATCGATCTCTACTTGGTAGGAAGTGCTATGTTGGGATCTAAAGATACAAAGACAGTT
>NW_007727008.1:237695-240285 GCF_000696425.1 Galeopterus variegatus
TTAAATCGATCTCTACTTGGTAGGAAGTGCTATGTTGGGATCTAAAGATACAAAGACAGTTTGATTTGGTCTCTCTTGAGAAGCTCAGTCTAGTGAGGATACAAGTAAATAATCAATTATAGTCCAGTGCGAACAAGTGCCATTTGATAGGTGGGTGCCCTACTGAATACAGGAATCTAGGCTGGCCTTCTACATAAATAGGGGAAGTTATCTGGGTGTGATTTCAAGCTGCTGGGAAGCTCCAATGCCCTAGTAATGCTCACTCAAGGATTTAGTAGTACGTGGATTTCTAACATTATAGCTGTATCCCTTTAAAAGTATTCCAATTAAGTGCTGGTCAGTTAGAGCATGGTGTTATAACACCACAGTCAACTCAAGGTAACACCAAGGTCAAGAGTTCAGATCCTGGTACAGGCCAGCCACCAAAAAAAAAAAAAAAGGTATTCCAGTTAAAATGCAAACATACCCATCAGAGACAATTGACTGTGTCAGTCATTTATACATTCCTGTGAATGAAGGAATAGCTTGAGGGTTTAGGGCATTGGAAAAACCACCTCAAAGTGAAAGATGGGGATTGGGTGAGAGGAAGGGGGTAAAAGGTAAAGCAAGAGGGAAGCTGGGACACTGAAGAAGACAGGCTTTAGCAGTGGAATTCAGGCTCATGGAAGACAGCGTTCCAGCCGTCTGTGCAGATTCCCTCACTGCAGAGGGGAACTGCAGAAGCCCAAGTGCTGTGTGGTTGTTGGGTGGGAAAGTTTCACATTTAGTGGGCAAACAATCGAGAATAATATTAAAATAGACCTTGTAGTCAGCAAGTGAAGAAGTAAAAAGAAAGGAAATTAAAAATCAGGGAGAGCCTCTAAACCACTCAACTTGATGAGGGTGTGGAAAGGACACTTCGTCTCAGGCCCACTCCCCTTCCAGCAGTTCCACCACTTGTGCCCCACATGCTTCTGAGATCGTTTGGAGGCAGGAGCTCTTCAGAGCCCTCAGCTCTCTCATTACCTGGTCCTCCCAGGTCAGTTTATGGTTATGTGAGGAGCTGGTAGGTGCCTCTGACTTTCTTCTTCTACCCCCACAGCCATCACCTTTTTTTGTCACTTTTATAATGTCACTGCCTGACATTACTACTCCTCAGTCTGTTTCTGGGGTTTTGCCATTCTTTGAAGCAGATCTTCCTATCAACCATCCTATAGGATAGAACTCAGAGTTACAAAGCTGAGTGATTCCTCAATTATTTGCTGGAGCCAAGCCTAAGGAACACTAAGCTTTCAATGCTGATGGCATGATTTATACCCCAAAGAGATGGACTTTCATTTTCCCAGTAAGTAATGCCTGTCATGACTGCATGGTCTCATTATAATAAACCCAGAATGGTTTTAGCTTTTGTATATATTGATTACCCATAGAGATAGCTCCAGAATTTTCTTATGCAAGACTCCACGGAAGTGGCAACCCTTGTGAAAGTCCCATTCACCCATTAATTGTTCTTATCGATTTCTGTTTAAAATCCAAATTACTGACTCCTGTGATTTCATGAGAAGATTTTAAGAGCAGAAGCTGCTACCTTAAAAAGATTTCTTTGATATGCCAACCTGTTTTTGATTTTAATATTATTTTTTCATAAACTACAGAGTTGGTATTTAGTAGGAAAATATGCTGAAAGCTTTTTAATTTTCTTAATTTCGTGAGTCATTGCTGTAAGAAAAACTTTAGCAGAAAATTGGATGAGTTTAATCCACTGCCCTGTAGAATCCATAGGATTATAAAACCTTGTTCTATGTCATGTGCCTTGTAGATCATCAGTAAATTGAAACTGAATTTAAGGGAGCATCTACCATCAAGGTCTTGACCTAGACCACTTTCTTCTGTACATCAGCAGTAGTCTTAATGGTAAATCTTAGCTGTATGATTTGCCTTAGACTTGAGCCACATGAAATCAGGGAGGGAGAATCTTTTGGACCTATTGTAACTTACTGTCAATATAATGATCACCTGGCCTTTGGCTATATGAACCATACATAAAGGCGGGGGGCATGTAAGAGTTATTTGGTGATTTGGTGAGACAGTCTTTTTTCTTTTTCTTTTTTTCCCACGTGTCCAAGGCATGAACCAGGCATGGCACAGACCAAAAGCCAAGCTGGGGTAAACAAGGGATTGCTTTGTCCTTGCTAGTATGAGGTGGGCAACACCAACCAGAAGACATAATTTTCATGAGCCTCTTTTTATTATGTTCTAATAGTTTATCCGGACTGGTTTGAAGAAATTGATTGTTTACGTTTCCTTGGCATTGAGAACCTTAATCGGGAGAGGGAGCCGAAAATCTTCCTTAATAGTGACTCTTTCTTTTAGCTAGTACCCCAAATGCAGTCACCATTCTCTTTGATCGATATGCCGTTGTGCCAGCAACTCTAGCCTACTGACAAGCATTTTGTGTAACGGTTTGTGCAGCAAATTATATTTTTTGCCATCTCTAAGAACATGAAGGAAGCAGTACTGTAGGAATGTGTCCAGTCAGTTTCGCTGACATGGTTATAATCTGAAAATCTCTCCTGGCTCACCAGTCAATTGACTGAGTATTTTGCACCTG
>NW_007727008.1:241122-245886 GCF_000696425.1 Galeopterus variegatus
TGGTTATAATCTGAAAATCTCTCCTGGCTCACCAGTCAATTGACTGAGTATTTTGCACCTGGGGCTCACACTGGGATACTAACAGGTACAGGTCTGCCCCCAATAGCTGGTGTTTTGGACACGGGGTCTTAGAGGCAGGAAAGAGCCCAGTCCTTTTTTGCCCATGACCTTCAGTGGGCAGAAGTAGAAAGCAACCCATTTGTCTCTCTCCTCATTAGAAGAACTAGAAAGTCCTGATAGTGAGAAGGGTTATACAGCCTCAGTGGGAATATGGAGCCATGGCAATGCGGATAATTCCAACCATCTTATCTAAAGAGAGGAGTTCTGGGACAGCTCAGAAGAATTAGAAACAAAGAGAAAGGAGCTGTTGACAGTTCCCTGGGGATACATCTGACCTTCAGACAGGACTAATAAAGGAAGTGGGGTGGAGGGGATGTGTTTGATGGACACCTCACTGATAACATCCCTGAACAGCCTTGACTGGGCTGCCCATTGACTTAGTTTTCCTTTTCTTTACCATTCCAGAATCTCTTCTGGGTCCAGATGGTCATTCAGTTTCAGAACTGAAAGAGGCATCAGCCCTCATCGTGTCCACCCCTCATTTCAGTAGGATACAAAGGCCAAGTGAATTGTCCAAGTTCACATTCCTAGTTAGGGCTAGTTACGTGGAGCTCAGTCTCAGACTAAGTTCTCAGTCTCCCTACTCCCATCCCGGGACTTTTTAAGTGGCACCATGCTGGCTTTTATGATTGAACATTCTTTTAGTCAGCGGCTGGTGAGACTGAGAGTTTAATTAAAGATTGCTAATTGGTCCTGCTCTTGCTATTTCTCTATAGTGGATAGTATTGGGTAACTTGGTTGCCTTCCACATGACATAGACACAAAGCGAAAGTTGGTAGGCATTTTTATAATCCTTTCTTGGTCTGTGCACCTCAGAGTCTATTCTTGTATCCTTGGGAACACAGCAGCTTAAAAAAACAAACAAAAAAGCTTGCTTTTGTTTTTTCTTTAAGCAATATATGTTCATTGTGAAAACTGGAAAATATAAACAAATAGAATAAAAAAGAAAAAACCATAATACCACATCACAAATCATCACCTTTCAGATTTAAAAATATATATACATATATACACTTTATATACTTATATATATAAATATATACTGTATATCCTATATATACTATTTATATATAAATCTATATACTATATAGATTTATTTAAAAGCAAATAAAAATGAAAACTGTATTTAATATGTTGGAAGTACTTTACATGTCAATGAAATGTATTTCTATGTCAATTTTTATAGGTAAATAATATTTTATTGTGTATATAACATAACTTATCTAATCAATCTGCTATTATTGAAAATTTGGGATTTTTTCCCCTAATGTTACTGAATTTTTTTTTCCTTGGCAGCTGGCTATCACAGGGGTCTGAACCCTCGGCCCGGGTGTTATCAGCACCAAACTCTACCAAGTAGAGCTAACCAGCCAGCCTGTTCCTGCATTTGGAACAAGCTTAGTGAATGTCTTCCTAACAAAATCTTTGCACATTCCTTTAATTATCCCCCTGAGATAAATTCGTAGAAGCAGATATGCTGAATCAAAGAATATGCATATATTTAATATCTCTAGCCTGATTGCCCTCCAGAAAGATAGCCATTTCCATGTCCACCATCTGGTAGGAGAGTACCTTGGTACTTAAGTAAAATAAGGACGTCAACTACTGATTCTTACTGCCAAGGTTGAATGAGTTACTTGGGACCCTGGTTTCTCAAAGTGATTATAAAGCTATGAGCACATTGTTATGACGCATAAGAAATTATGAGCAGAATTATGTGAGAATCTTATAATAGTTACACAAGGAATTGTTCTAGACATGCCTTACTTCAGTAATAAATACCATTGGCAATCAAACATAAGGGTGCTGGGGCAGAGAGATTTCTGCTGAATGTATGTCAGGCAGTAGTTAAGAGCTGATTATGTGTCCTGACATCAGAAGTTAGAAATATTTTCTGATCACCTTTCAAGATGAGGTCTTTTTGTTCTGCTGCTTATGCTGGTGATAGCAAAAGTAACTGTTCAGTGCTGTCTATATTGTAGGTCTATGCTAAGAACTTTACATATGTTATCTGACAATCTCCAGCACATACCAATCTGGTAAGTGTTGTTACCTACATACTGCAAATGAGAAATCTGAAGCAGAATATGGTTAAGTAACTTACCAAGGTCCCAGAGCTGTCATTGTGGTGATTTGTGTCATTGTGGGAATTTGAAACCAGGTGTACCTTTCTGACACCAAAGTCTATGATATGCATAATCTAATATCACCTCTCTGAAAACCAGGGTCCTCATTACTCCAGATAATCCAACATCTATTCATACTATCCGTACCTATAAACTATGTTAGGAGGCAGTAAAGAGTAGCAATTAAGAGTATAGGTTTTGGAACCAGAAAAGTCCAGATTTGATTTCATAGAAATGTGAAAGCCTCAATTTTCTCATCTGTAAAAGGTGTTATAACTGGACCTGTTCATAAGATTGCAGTGCAATTACATTCTGCGTGTCCTAAATTAAAGCACAAATAATAGAGAATATTATCACTATCATCTTATTTAACCTTTTTATAATTACAGCTTTAATTAGATGTGAGTTTTGAAAAAGTTGATTTCTCTTTTTTTCTAAAAATGTTTAAAATTACAACATTGTTTCTGGATTTTGTTTTTTGCCCTCTCCAAATACAAGTTTGTAATTTTACTGGCCATAGAAAGTACAGTAGTGGTTTTGTAAATACGAGGATAGGTAGGTGTTACTCCAGTGCATTGGGTATTACTCTTGCCTTCATTTGGTTTTTAAACTTTGAAATTAATCATCTTTATGGGCTAAGGTTGTATCTGGATAAGACCATAAAACAGACAATTTCTTCATTTGGTTCCCTTTACTTGAATAGCTTCAAGTGCTACTCATTTGAGGACTGGATCAGCTCAGTGATCCAAATAGCCTGCTGTGGATCTGAAAATACTGGGTTGCGTGTTTTTTAATCCCTATGAGGTTCAGTGGATTTTTGTCTTGTTTTTATTTTTATATGCACATACAAATATATACCTACACATATACATACACATTCGATCAGTGAGATTTTACTATTTTAGTTATTCTGGAATTCAGGATTTTCTCAGGTTCTGCAGTCTCAGAACCAAAACATCTTATTAATCATGCATCACAAAAGAAATATCTGCCAAATATCTATCAGGCCTTAAGCCTTTGTTCTTAATCTTCAGAGGACAGATCTGATAGAATCATTTTGTGGGTCCATCTTAATGCTTCTTTCTTTTTATTTCAAGTAGATGTCATGTACTTTAACATAGATATCAAACTAGATGAGAAATTAGACTAGGGTGATTTAATATGTTTCTCTCATCATAGATATCATTTAAGATTTGCCCAGACACGTACATAGGGCCTGTGGCTGGTATTCTAAAAAACCACTCTGAATGATAAAGATTATCATTTTTCAGGAACTAATGTCTGAATAACCTTAAGCCCATCAAGTGTTAATTTAGTTTTTACCACAGCAGAATGCCTTACCTTGGGTTTCCTAAGGATTCTCATACCCGACATCAGCTTTCTTTGTTGTTCCAGCTGATTCCATAGTTGGCTCAGCTTGTTTTTCCTGCCTTGTCTCTGTAATTGGGTCCTACCCGGAAAAGTAATATCCAAGCCCTTCCTTTCTCTTCAGAGCACCTTAACACATTTTGCTCTAACTACTGGGTAAAAAAGCCATACCCTTTTCAGCGTCATGACAAAATAGCTTCATGTTATCTCACTTTATACAACACCACCACCAAGTTCTAAGACCTCAATTATTGCATCACTTATACTTATTTACTTGAGACATGAAGGAGCCATTTTGAGGAACATTTAGAATTCAAACATATTTCCTTTGAAATGTCGCTGGTTCCTAAAGAGTGGCCCAAGAAAAGCAACAGTTGCTCCCAAACGGTTAACAGGACATTTGCTCTGTTATCTGTGAGGTAACTTGGACCATTTGTTCTGGGCTGCGAAGTGGACAGAAGTGGCCACCTGCTTCCAGAAATATTTTTTGCTGGATTGGGATCTTCAGAATTTGTCTCGTCTTTTGGGGAGGTGAATCCAGTACTGCCTTACAGGTATCTTCATGCTTTTAATCTCCAGAACCTGGAGCCAGAATACCTGTCCTCATAGATTCCTTGTATATTTAGGAAAGTGTTCAGAGAATATGGTGCACAGTAAATATAAGTGTAAAAGGTACATCGTTCTCCCTGGAAAGTGTCTGTTGGGTATAGGTAGGAATCTGTAGTACAGTTCTGGAAGGTACTGTTGGCTGAGGGCATTTGTCTCTCTTTCCCTCAAATAGTGTATGATGATAATGTTTTTATTATTATTATCATCATCATCATCATCATCATCATCATCATTATTATTATTATATGTAATGGTGCACAAAGTTCTCCCTTATTTGAAATCTAGTCTTCTGGAACTCTTGGAATCTTAGGTTTGGATCACAGTTCTGGAAGGTACTGTTGGCTGAGGGCATTTGTCTCTCTTTCCCTCAAATAGTGTATGATGATAATCTTATTATTATTATTGTCATCATCATCATCATTATTATCATTATTATTATTATTATTATTATTATTATTATTATTATTATATGTAATGGTACACAAAGTTCTCCCTTATTTGAAATCTAGTCTTCTGGAACTCTTGGAATCTTAGGTTTGGA
>NW_007727008.1:246075-248059 GCF_000696425.1 Galeopterus variegatus
CACAAAGTTCTCCCTTATTTGAAATCTAGTCTTCTGGAACTCTTGGAATCTTAGGTTTGGATGTAGCCAGGAGAAACCTCCAAAACCTCTTTGGTAGTACAGAGGCCGGCCTGGAGCACTGAGTAACTGAAAGAGCCGAAGACCTGAAGATAGTGAGATTTACGTTCCGGCACCTGTCCTGCATGTGGCAGCAGTGAGAGGCTGGTGATGACTGTAAAAGCCCAGCCTTTTCACATGCAACTGATAAGTGTGGGAGAAACAACAGGAGATAGGGGAAAGAACAGAAACAGCACAAGCAGCAGCAACAGGAGTGGGGGCCAGTGGTGGTAAACGAGGACAGAAGTGTGGGTATTACATCACTGGCAGCGAGCAGTAGAGAACAGAGCTGGTGGTGGAAATGGTCCTGGGTGGGGGAAGGTGGTATTATGGAACAGAGGGACAGTGCGCAGAGTGGAGAGCAGGAGGGCCTGGGGCAGCAGAGAAGGCAACAGGCAAGGAAACAACAATGACAATAGAAAAGCGGAACTTCAGTAGGAGAATACTCCGATGACATTGGAGATGAGTGGGAGAGACACTCAGCCACGTGGGCCTTCATATAAGGCCAGTGAAGGTTGGAGATCTAAGTAAATGTCTGTTGAATGAGTGAGTGCATGTGTACACCATTCCTACTATGTGTGTGTGTGTGTGTGTGTGTGTGTGTGTGTGTGTGTGTGGTAAGAGGTACACAATGTGCATATGTGCATCAAGAAAACTTGGAAGGCAGCCTTTGCAAAGCTGAGGGCACACCTTTTCTGCCCTAGGCCATGTAGTTGATGGGCTTCTCTACTGATGACAACCAAGCAATAGTGAGGTAGATCTGAAGTGCTCGGGTTGGATTCTATGACCAGTGTAACGGGGATTCTAAAAAGTATAGTACTCGGTATGACTGCCTGGTAGAGGGCAGAGTGTGAGCCAGAGGGCATGAGCCAAGGCTCAGCATCTGGAAGGCTGTGATCAATGTAGGCAGGGGCAGATGACAGGAAAACAGGCTGGGAATTATGTCTGATGTGTCTGCAGAAGCTCAGCAGTCCCTTGGGTCCCCAGGAGTGCCACCATCCTAAGGTGCAGTACTTTAGACACTGCCAACAAGCACTAATGGGACAGGGAGTGGAGGGCACAGGACTGGAGTTTTTTTCTACAGAGCTCTATCTGTTACCTGCTAGTTATGGTACTGACCTGCTTACAGTCAAGGAAGGTTACTCAGTATGTTTAAGAAAATTTTCTAATTAGTATTTAAAATGTTTAAGCTTAAAATGTTTTAAAGCTCTCTGGCAAATTCCAAAATGACTCATTCCCTAAAAATTCCAAATACGCATCATAATTTGCATTTAAAAAGTATTTTCTGCTTTCCAGAGTGTATCTGTAGACATTATCCCCTTTGATTTTCACAACATTGCTCTGAGATGGGTAAAGATATTTTGTTGTTTTTGTTTGGTTGGTTTTTTAATTCATCTCTGTAGGGAAAGTAAAGGAAAATGGTCAGGGCCCCTCAGATGTTCAGAGTTTTGCTGAGCATTTGATGTAAATATGCACGTGCACCCAGGTGTTCCTGGGTTATTGTCTAATGTAACTGCACATGTGCACCCAGGTGTCCTGGGCTATGGACTTAAGTATAAAGGACGAATGGTTCTGATCCATGGAGCCCCCCGCCCCCACCCCCAGGATATGGGGGTGGGGGGCACAGGGAGGCTGCTGCTGCTAGAGGCTGTTGCTGCAAGCTGTTGCTGCCAGTGTGCCCGGGATGCCCCGAGAGGCCACCACTTCTGCTGCTGCTACTGCTGAGGACTGAGCTCGTGTCCTCTGCCAATGGTTCCCGGGATCTTTCCCAATTACCTAGCATGGACCTGCGTGTGAGGAGTCTGGTGCCCCAGCTTGGCATGTGAGGGGTTTGTGACCCAGTCTGTACAATGGGCTTGAGGGGTCTGTGAGCCCTAGCCCTAGCAAT
>NW_007727008.1:248845-249978 GCF_000696425.1 Galeopterus variegatus
TGTGACCCAGTCTGTACAATGGGCTTGAGGGGTCTGTGAGCCCTAGCCCTAGCAATACAATCTCTATTTTACAAATTTGAGACAGAGATTAAGCAAACTGTCTAACGTTACCCAACCAACTGATGTCAGAGCAGGAGGGAGACCCAGGTGTCCTAAATTCCAGTCTTGGAATGACATTGTCATACAGAGTCATCCCATTGCTTTCAACGTGACTGACTATGGCCCCAACTGAGTGAGCCATGAAAAATACCCATGAAGAGGAGCAGACAATCCATTCTTTAGTGTTTTCACTGGACTGCTCTCCAATCTACTTTTTATCCTCTCCATAAACATCCTTGGTAGGCAATTTTGGCGTATAGTCTTAAAGTAAAAGAAAGTGAACTTGGGTTTTGTTTTGTTTTGCCTTTCCTCAAACAGTGGATCTGAAATTTCTCAAGCACACCTCTCTCATGAGATTTTAGTTCTGCTACCACAGTTCTGAGTATAATTGCAGATACATTTGTGTCTCCTGCCTTTCTTTGTCAGGAATCACAGCGAGATTCTAGGATATCTTGAATTACTGGTGACAAAGAACAGAAAGAAAGGACACTTTGTAAGAAATCAATTAAAAGATAACTTGGAAATCTAAGAAGATGCCTGGAGAGTCAATCAGTGGAATCACAGAATCATTCTTTAGTTCTAAAATGTGTAGTGCATGCAATTCATATATATGACATATGGATGATTTATTTAAAAACTTTCTCTGTAATATCCTTAACAGTCATAAAGGGAATTTATCCCAGTATCTTTGTAACCACATCCTGACAACATCCCCTGCAGTTGTGAGCAGAAAGCAGGTGACAATTATATATGCTACAAGGCTAGGATTGTTTAAATTTTGAGGTTGCCAGGTGAGGTGACAGGCTTCAATGATTACTGACCGGCTTGCTTGGAGGCTGCGAGGATGACCTCATCCCATTGCATTTCAAGGCAGCTGTGCTAGTGAGAGGCAGGCTGCTGTTCCCTAGCGATAGTCCATTTCCACATCTCATTCATAATTGAAGTGAGTGAGGATAATTTTTTGCCCATTATAGGAGATGGTTACTTCAGATCTCCAGTGGCATGATAAAGCTCTCATAATGTTGCAACTTAAC
>NW_007727008.1:251196-253339 GCF_000696425.1 Galeopterus variegatus
AGGAGATTTGACTAACACAACACTTATTCTTAGGTTTTCACACACTTAAATGTCTTGTGTGTGTCTTCTCTGGAGGAGAGAGCATTTAAAGGCATAGCTCTTGGAATGATAGTTTCCTTTGATGGCTTTGAATATCAATGAAGTGAACATAGTTTTTTAAATATCTTTGGCATGAAATCTGACATTTAGTATTATCATTTTTGTGTTTGTACAGGTGGTTCCAGGAAAGAAATCACTGAACACTGGGAATGGCTTGAGCAGAATCTACTGCAGACGCTCTCCATCTTTGAAAATGAGAACGATATCACCACATTTGTCAGAGGAAAGATACAGGTAGTTTGTTAGGGGGGATAAAAATCCCAACACTTTTTAATTAAAAATAATTTCAGACTTACAGAAACATTGTAAAAATAAGTTGTATAAAACTTATTTTGTTTAGGCTACCTGTGTAGCCTTTACCCAGATTGACTTGCTGTTAACTTTTTACCCCATTTGCTGTATCATGTGCTCACTTACTCTCTGTTTGAGAGGAATTTTCTCTTAAATACTTGTTTGTATTTTCTAAGAATAGGGATATTCTATTAAATAACACGACAGGTATCAACTGCAGTATTTAACATTATGAATAGATTTAACATTAATACTATAATATTTGGCACATATTCCAGTTTTGTTAGTTGGCCCAATTATGTCCTTTATAACTTTCTCCACCCCCCACCCCAGGCCAGTATGCAGTTCCTAGGAAGATATTACATTTAGTTTTCATATCTTTAGTCTCTTCAATTTCCGTAGCCTTTCCTTGTCTTTTATGACATTAATGTTTTTAAAATATACAGTTCTCTTTTTTAAATAGAACATTTTTCACTTGAGGTGTTTTGTCAGATGTTTTCTTACAATTAAAATTCCACAGAACAATCAATTTTATTTCTTCTACTTTAATAAATGTTTACATTAAGATCTAGTAATTATATAATTAGAAAAAGAAGTGAAGAAATATGAATGGAATCTCATTGTTCTTTAGGGTCTGATGTTTTTGAAGGAGAGAGCTCAATTTTAACTGGACCTTTTAAAATTTATGAGGACAGAGCAGTACAAAAGCACACATAATATCAACCTCTTCCTTTACTCTCACCCCTTGCTCCTCAAAATGAATATTTTATCATAGCTTCAAGGACTATGATGTAAGTTTCTACTCCATCCTTGTTAAAGAGATTAGAAGAATAGTGAAAAATATAAAAATGGAATGGAGGAGACACAGGAAAGGATCAGTTTGAAGGAACCTTTTAGGATCATCTTTTAGGATCATCTTCTAGGACCATTTTCTAGGAAGGGATGGCAGTTCCAACAACAACAATAAAAAAATAATTCTTGAATAATTGAGAATTGTTTTATTTATAAAACCCAATTTTATAACTGTATCAGTCCATTTCTGTTGCTTATAACAAATTCTCAGAACTGGGATTTATAAGAAAACAAAATTTATTGCTTACAGTTTCTGAAGCTGGGAAGTCCAAAATCTATCTGGTGGAGACGACAGTGACTCAGGGTCTCACATTGCGAGATGACGGAAGCAGAGAGGGCAGAGAGAGAGCTAACCTCCTCGTGCACTCTCCTTTTAAAGCCCTCCAAACCATGCCCTGACCACCATTATTAATCCATTCACTACTGCATGGTCCCACAATTCAATCACCTCTTCAAGGCCCCACCTTTCAATTACCATAATAGGATTTCCTACCCTCTTTACAGTCACAGTGGGGGTGAAGTTTCTAATATACAAAATTTGGGGGACACAATTCAAGCTTCAGAAGGTTTTGGGGGGACATAATTCAATCCACTACAATAACATCTTCATTTTATTTCTAAGTCATGTATCTGAATTTCTGCAAGTAATATAAATGGAGAGGGTCTGGGGATTACTAGTTTGATTGTGTAGAAGGAACTGGATGAAAGGGGCCAGCCAACTGGTGTAGGGAAGACACAGAGATATGAAGCATCATCTCCATCCGGGGCCATGGGAGATTCCCAGTTACCTTTCACAGTCTTCCCTCAAATGTTGTCATCTTTGGGAAATTGGCACAAATAAAGAGCTGTAGGAAGAAACCAAAACTTAGAAGTGACAGTAGCCAGGAGGAATAAATAAACA
>NW_007727008.1:254773-273278 GCF_000696425.1 Galeopterus variegatus
TTTTCATGTTTGCTAAGTTAAATTTCTCCTTTTTGTGAATTACTTGTTGATATCCTTTTGTGTATTTAAATTTATATTGGACATCCCACATATTTTGATTGTATTAATTTTCCAAAGTTATGAGGAGCTGTTGCCTAGAACAGAAGTGACCTACTTACATTCTGTAGAACTTGTAGAACCTATGGGAAGGAGATATTCCGTCCCTTTGTTCCATCATCCAGTCGACCTGTCTAGAAAATTACAGCAAACTAAGAAAAGGTTCTGCCTTCTGGACCCTGTCTTTTCTTAAAGGTGGGAGAGTTGGGAGTGGGCACTATTAGCTTTGTTTTCCAAATTAGCTGGCATGGTCTGGTCTGTTGATACTAGTATATTAGGCCCCAGAGTGTTTCAGAGTGATGTTTCTCAGTTCTATATCCTCATAAATTCTTTCATATTTAAAATATTTTCTTTTTAAAGTATAAATGAGCATTCTAGAAATGTGGTATTTAGCAGATCCTTAGTATAGTCTGAACTTAATATTTTTCCACTCAAAACATACAGGTACCATTTGGTTCATTATACATCACTCCCCTCTAATATTCTCCCTATTTTGATCTTGGGTAAGAGCCCCACTCCAGTGGTCCAGGAGAAGAGCAAATGTTAGCCTGCTTGTTGATCTCCAGGCTTACTTTGAGATGATTGTCATTGGGATTGTCTGGGGACCCCACTGCCCTTCTAATTAGTGGGTTCTCATTTGGTTGCTTTCACATATTCATTCATTTCTTCTTTCATTCTTATATATTTTTTGATTCCCCTCTAAAAGCATTGACAACTTTGAAATGTCACATAGCCTGTAGCTATATTTGCCAACTAACTGGGAAAGGTATTTCCATCCCTCTTTCTTCTGAGCTGACTTCTCTTCCCCACCCAGAGGTCCCATGCCCTCATGCTGCCTCTGGTTCTCTGAAGTGACTAGTGTAGACTAGAGTTGCCCAGGGCCAAAACTGATTGTCCCTGCCTTCATGGAGCTCACATCCCTATATTGGAAGTGGAGTAGTATCAAAAGTAGAGGAAAATAACCTTATATTAGATATTCTCCTAGGGAAGTGCATTGCTACTCCCAGTGCCAGCCACACTGCCATCCTGTATGACCAAAGAACAGGAGTCAGCAACTTGGTACTGAATTTCTCAAGCATCACTAACTCTGAAACAATTTTAGATTTAGAAAACTGCAACTCTGGATCATACAATAAAGACTAAGACAGACTCCTTAAGATACCTTCTAATTTGGAAAAACAGCATACGTGGGTACTTCAAAAAGTTCATGGGAAAATAGAATTAAAAGGTAATACAAATCTTTCCATAAACTTTTTGAAGTACCCAAATATACTCATTTAGTATTACTTTATTGAATATCTTTTAGGTGCTAGATACTGGCAACAAAAAATGTTGAAGACACTGTCTTTATCTTTGGAACTCATTTATAGAGGGACATATAAACAAAATATTTTCCACCAACATAGAAATTAAGGGAAAACATAGAAGTGAGAATGCTCAAACTCCACTTAGGGTTGGAGTGGTTTCACAGGGAATGTGGTTATTTATGCCAAACCTGGAAAGGTTGTCTTGGGCAGATTGAGAAGAGATTCTATGGCATGAGGCTCATTGTGGACTTTTTTTCTCTTTCACTGATAGCCTATGGAAGTTTTTAAGGCAGGAATGCTATGGTCAGATCTCTGTTTCAAAAAGGGGCCTTATAAAATATGTCAGAGTGTGGAGAGTGTCCTGATGGGATGCCAGTTGGGAAGCTGTTGTAGGAATCCCTGGACTGTGTACATGGCTTTGGGGTGCTTTCCTATTAGTAGAATAGTTGGAGGCTTGTCTTGGGGCTATGTTTCCATAGTAAGCCCACTGTTTGCTGTCACAGTGGTTGTTTATATGCTTACTTTTAACTAGAATCGAATGGTGACAGAGACTAAGGCATACTCAAGTGCTCCCTCCTACCATCACTCCACACAATCACAGCTGCTGGCAACAGGCATGAAAGGCCTGGCAGTAGAAATAAAATTCAGGAAATAATTTCAATACATAATGCATAGAGAATCAATAGTATTTAATGTGGAGGGGAAGAATCATGCTTGGAAGAAGGATCACATGGGAATTAAACCAGACTTTGGTGGTTGATAGGATTAATGAAACAGAGAACAGTCTGATTCTATATTTTAGGCACACAAAATGGCAGGACCACAGGTAAGAGTGAGAAAGCACATAAATGACATGTTCAGACCCTGAGGTTGCCTCAGGCTGGCTAATGGGAAATTTTGATCGGATGCAGTACAGTGAGAGAAAAGGTTGCAGTGTTGGTTGAATCCAAAATGTGCATAGTCTAGAATTTTGAACTTTATACTGGTGGTGGTGGGAGCCACTCAGGATATCTTTTTTGAAGGGTAGCTGTGGCTTTTATTATTCTTATAATTATTATAATTAATTTTAATATGTGTAGTAGCTTTGTATGCTGTATTAGTCCATTTTTGTTGCTTATAACAAAGTACACTGAACTGGGTGATTTATGAAGAAAATGAAATTTACTGCTTACAGTTTCTGAGGCTGAGAAGTCCAAAGTCCATCTGGTGGTGATGACAGTGACCCAAGAGTCTCACATTGCAAGATGGTGGAAGCAGAGAGAGCAGAGAGCAAAAGGCAGACACTCTCCTCTTCTTTTAAAGACCTCAGAACCATGCCCGTGACCACCGTTTTTAATCCATTCACCACTGCCCAGTTCAACAGTCCAATCACCTCTTCAAGGCTCCACCTTTCAATTACCATAATAGGCTTCCCACCCTCTTAACAGTCACAGTTTCTAATACATAAAAGTTTCTAGTACATAAAACTTGGGGGACACAATTCAAGCGTCAGGGAGTTTTGGTTTCAGGGAGTTTTGGTGGGACATAATCCAATCCACTACATATAGTTTTTTTTGTTTTTTTTTTAATTGAAACATAATTGATTTTACATATCTGTGGGGTACAGCATTGAATATAAGAATTTTGTACTCAAAACCAGTTTTAGGAAGATAAATTTATAGGGAGCCTGTAGGAGGTACTGGAAGCTTAAGAGCCCTCAGACAGGAATTCCAGGTATGACGAGGCAGTTGCCATTTCTGTCCTTGCATACGGAGGGCTTGGTCACGTCAAGGAGAATCCGAGAGGTTTTCCAAGTTCACACAGACACACCATGATGCTGCTGGGACTTGAAACCAAGACATTCATGCTCTAAAGCTCATGTTTTTCCAGTGCTACCTTGAGATCAGAGAACTGAAGATAAGGAAGAGGTTTTCCAAGTTCACACAGACACACCATGATGCTGCTAGGACTTGAAACCAAGACGTTCATGCTCTAAAGCTCATGTTTTTCCAGTGCTACCTTGAGATCAGAGAACTGAAGATAAGGTGGGAGGGATTTGATGATTACAAAGTCAAAGGTGGAATTCAAGGGAACATTCTCTATCAAGAGATAAATGTAGAAGCTGATTTTCAGGGAATTACATAGGAATTGGATAACAATGAAATGGCTTCTTAAGATACTACAGTGATTGAACAGTAGATTAAGCCATTTACTTGCTATGCAAATATTTTGTTTCCTGTCCAATTGTCAAAAAATCCTGTGCCTAATATCGCTTTTGCTCTCTTATTTACCCCTTTCTTCTTAAATGACTTAAGTGGCTTCTTTTCTCTAGGTTCCCTGATGTTATTCATGGTCCTGAGAGAGTGGGTCTGTGCCCAAGTGTCAGTTAGTGACATGTGTTTTGTCTTTCTTTCCTCTCTTGTCCATTCATGATGAATTTTTGTTGATTTTGAGAAAGGCAGAAGTTGACATTTGGGATGGCTATTATCATGATAAGTTTAGTAAAAACAATAGAACCAGCAAAATCTTTACATCTTCTCATTTGTAAAATAAAACTATGGGCTTCATTCCAAGTGAACTTAATAAAATAATTAGCACCAATTAACGTATAATAAAATCTGTGTTGTCATTTTGAAAACCTTTTAGTACACAGATGCTACTCATTAATCAACTTAGAATGTGGGGGTTGCCTTTGAACAGAATTCATCAATGTTTTAAAAAATTCTAACCTTAGGAATTGTATTTTCCTATTTAATACATACAGCTCTGGTCATATTAATACCAGCCTTGTGCTTTGTGTTCTATCCCTGTTTAGGGCATTATTGCAGAGTATAACAAAATCAATGATGTAAAGGAAGATGATGACACAGAGAAGTTTAAAGAAGCCATTGTGAAATTCCATAGGCTCTTTGGGATGCCCGAGGAAGAGAAACTCGTCAACTATTACTCTTGCAGCTACTGGAAGGGAAAGGTCCCCCGTCAGGGTTGGATGTACCTCAGTATTAACCACCTTTGCTTTTATTCTTTTCTTATGGGAAGGGAAGGTAAGTCATCTAGAGCTTCAGAAAGACACTTTGGAAAGTCTATTGAGGTTTGCTCTGAACTTATAAACCACATCGAAATACCAAAAATAAATCTGTGATTATAACTAAGTCAACACTATTTTTTGAGTATTTAACAAATAAATTCAATTATTTTTAGTTCAATATTTGTAAAGAAATAGGTCATTGAGTAATCAAGATTCACTAGAGATATAATCAATTAAGTGGACATGGACTTAAATCCATAATAACTCCGGACTCAGAATTTATGTAGTCTGGATTTGCCTCTTAAAACTAACAAACAAGACAAATGTGGGCTTACAAACTCAGACGAGTTAAGCGGGATGGGGAGGGCAGGTGTGAGATCGCAGTCTCATGATGGAGCCGGGTGCTGACCTAGTCTTGTTCCCTGTGCTCAGCCAAACTGGTAATCCGGTGGGTGGACATCACTCAGCTTGAGAAGAACGCCACGCTGCTTCTGCCTGATGCCATCAAAGTGAGCACACGGTCCAGTGAGCATTTCTTCTCCGTGTTCCTCAGCATCAACGAGACCTTCAAGTTAATGGAGCAGCTTGCCAACATAGCCATGAGGCAACTCTTAGACAATGAGGGATTTGAACAAGATAGATCCCTGCCCAAGCTGAAAAAGAAATCACCTAAAAAAGTGTCTGCTCTTAAACGGTGGGTGATAAAGACTTCGAGGCTTCCAGACTTTAGAAATGAGAAACCCATTCATTTATTCATTTTAACCTTTTCAAAACAACTTCAAAGGTTCTGAACAGTTTTCTGGGTATATACGCAAAACAAAAAAGGCTGCCCGAGGCACTCCCAGTTCAGTAAGTGAGATGGACATGACCTGCTGCAGCACAATGTGATGGGAACTCTCCGGTCCTATGAACAGAGCACTGTGGGTGCACATGTGGGGAGTGGGTAGCTCGGCCCAGATGGTGCAGAGTGGGTAAGAGAGGCCTCGCAGTGGAGGCTGCTTTGAGCTGGGCTCTGAAAAGGAGTTACCCAGGCAGCTTCAGTAGGATGGATATCTCAGGCAGAGGGGGGGACATGATGGGGGCAGCATGAGGGAAAAGCCCAGAGGGAAGTAAGTGCATCCCACGGCTAGGAAGTAGCAGGCATGGGATGAGAACTGGATACAGGGGAGCCTGGAAGTCTGGCTGTGGGAGTAAAGCTAGAGAAAGGATGAGGGAAAAGTGGGTGCCCTCTAAAGTGTGACTGGATGCATGGAACTGACCTACTAAGGTGGGGAATGACAGAAGGAAGAGCATGTCCTTGGAATTGAGTTGTCTGCAGGACATGTAGTTGGAGATTGGTATAGTACGATTTGTAAAATTGGAAATCATTGGTAGGTAGAGTCTGAAAACAGGTCAGTGTAACTAAAATGCCTTTGGTGGTTTGAGACATGTTTCAACAGGGCGAATTGAGTTGTCTGCAGGACATGTAGTTGGAGATTGGTATAGTACGATTTGTAAAATTGGAAATCATTGGTAGGTAGAGTCTGTGAAAACAGGTCAGTGTAACTAAAATGCCTTTGGTGGTTTGAGACATGTTTCAACAGGGCGATGGGGGATCGATGCTATTACTGCAGTGGATTAAATAGCAACTGAAAGGCAAGGAGAGGGAATTAGGCAAGTACAGATTGGTTTGTCAAGAAATTCAGTGGTAAAAAAGGGGGGATTACTTTTTTTAGAATAGAAACGATTTGAACAAAGGATCAAATGAAGAAGGTGGATGGGAAGTTTGTTGGTGAGGGTAGGTGCAGGGACAGGGCAGGGCACAGAGATAAAGCTATAAGAAAATGATGAATTTGAAAAGTGGTGTTTCATAGAGCATGGCAAGAATACTTTATGTGAGCTGACACCTGTCCCTTTGAAAGAGGGGGAGTAAGTTAGAGCGGGTGAGGACGGAGGTAATTTTGGAGATAGAAGGTCGGGAGTTTGATGGAACTTCTGCATCATGGCCTTTCTTTGCTCTGTGAAACGAGAAACTAGACTGTTAAGGGGCTGAGGTGGAGTAAAAGTTTGAGGGGTGAGGTTTAAACAACCAAAAGAAGAACTTACTAGGGAAAAGATATAGTCAACAGAAAAGGTTGGAAACTATAGTTGTCCAAGATGTGGTGAGAAACTAGACTGTTAAGGGGCTGAGGTGGAGTAAAAGTTTGAGGGGTGAGGTTTAAACAACCAAAAGAAGAGCTTACTAGGGAAAAGATATAGTCAACAGAAAAGGTTGGAAACTATAGTTGTCCAAGATGTGGGTTGTTCCTATGTCTTTTTATAAAGTTTTGTTGTCTGTTTAGGGTGGACAGTGATGCAGATTCATGTGGCTTTTTTGCATTTTCATTGGGTCTCTTTTAAAAGATTAGGCCCAGAATAGTGGCTCGGGATAAGAGTCAATGTAATACCCTCTTAGAAATTATTGCATTCCTTTAGAGAGAGCATGAGTTTCCTGTTCAGGCCTAGTTTTCCTAAGATTCTTTAAATTTACAGATATCGATTGTAAAGTGACTACACAAAGAGACCTAAATAGAATAAAATAATTTTATTATGCTTTGGGGTCATTAGGTTGGAGTTAACTCCAATATAAAGCTAAGGCAGTAGGAATGAGTCTAGCACGGTCAAGGGAGAGAGTGATGGGAAACTTCCATTGCAGCATCAGTTAGAAGGTATTGAAACACTTTTCTTGTGTGAGGTGAATTATAGTTATTGCTTTCCAGAGATCTTGATGCCAGGGCAAAGAGTGAGAGATACCGTGCACTTTTCCGGCTGCCCAAAGATGAAAAATTAGATGGCCACACAGACTGCACCCTCTGGACTCCATTTAACAAAATGCACATTTTGGGGCAGATGTTTGTGTCCACAAATTACATCTGCTTTACCAGCAAAGAGGAGAACTTATGCAGCCTCATTATCCCACTCCGTGAGGTAAGTGTCAGGGGAAAAGGGATATTTTAACAGTTTCATTTGTAATACATTTCTATGTGAACAGAAATGGATGTGTGTGTGTATGTGTGTTTTAAACCACCAGTTGATTGCATTTTACCCACAGGTGAATGTTCATAATTCTTTGGTGGCATCTGCCACCCTTTTGTTTATTGTCACTGCTGTAAGTGACTGTAGGACCTGTGAGATCTCTTCTTCTAGAAGCAGCCTGGTGTTTTAAAATGTGAGTTTTATTATTATTCAGGTATGGTGAGGCCAACTCATGAGGGATGATTGCAATGGAAAAGATAGCTTGTAATGCTCACAGATCCCAAGAGGAGAGGGCATGCCACACCACGTGCAAGGCCACACAGGAGAGCAGCAGGTTTGGTCAGGAGGCAGAAGGGATGAGGGAAAACATGGACAGAATCATTTATTGTGACTTCTGAGGGAAGGAATGGGAAAGGCAGGGTGAACAGGTTTAGGATTGACTAGTTTGAATAATTTCAGAGATCTCTGAGGCATAGGGGCTCTCCGTAGTTGTCTGCTACCTGGCCCTGGGGTGGTTAGGGCAGGGGAATAGCAGCCCTGAGTGTGAGAGCTCCATAAAGGAGGTGGTTGGGGTGTGGGCTCTGGATTGGTTCGTTTGCTTATGAAAACAATTCTCTAGGAATTGCTTAGCCCCAGGTGGGGTGGTCCCTCCAGGGTCAGCAAGGCCCCAAGGTGTCAAAGTGTCAAATATAGAAACTAGAAAATGTGGTAATTATACCCAGCTCATAGCTTGAGGGCAGCCTGGTCTAAAGGAGATAGTGTAGGACATGAGTCAAAAGTATGGTCGGCCAATCCCTGCATTGGAACACCAGGCTGCTGATCACAGCAGAAAATTCCAGAGCCCATCCCAGATTTTCTGAATCTGTATTTTTATAAATTCCCAGGCTGATTCTCATGCACAGTAAAGTCTAAGGAACATTATTATTACTCTGGGGTGGAGGTAGCTTCTATCATGTCTTCAGGGTGATAGAAGTTGGTGAAGACTCCAGGTTAGGATGTCAGAGAGAGGAAGTACAGGGGCTGGCAGCCCTGCAGTTTCTAACCTGGCAACCTCTAACCTATCGTGGTTCTTTTTTGGAAGCTAAGGTTGTCAGAAGCTTTGGACATTTAATCTAAGATTGCCCCTTTGTTAAGATTCCCTATAGTAAAGAATTCAAGTTTCCTGCCTTCATTTCTTTCTTTTTTAAAAATGTACTCATATAAGCAAATTTTCTTCTCTGTTTTTGTTTTGTTTTGTTTTAAGAGTAATGCATCTTAATCACAGAAATTTATAAAAGTACAGACAAATAAAAGCAAAATTCACCGTTCAAAGACAGTTTCATCATTCAAAGACAACCACAGTTAACACTCTGTTGTACAGTTTTCTAGGCTTTTTCTATGCATTGCTGTGTATATGACATTTATAAAATTTATATGTAAAACATATTACAGATAATTTTTATTTTTTACTTATTTCTTTAACCATAGGCATATCTTAAACTATCCCCCGGATTATTAAATATTCTTCTACAATGTAATTTTTAATAACTGCATATTATTCTACTAAGTATATATATAATTTATTTATCCTGTTACCTATGGTTTTCATTGTTTCTAGTTTTCTCCCAATCATCCGTATAATTTTCCTTACATTATAAATTACACGTTCCCAGAAGCTAAATTAGTAGATCAAAAAGAATCCACAATGTTAGGCAATTGACATTCTAGTTCTCCTTGTTATAGAATCAGCTAACTGGTGTTATAACACATTTTGAGGCAAGGATATTTTGTTGGGGATGAATTCAGAGGTAGATACTTCAACAATACTTACTTAGTCATGAAATGTATTTTATAACTTTTTTCTAGCAAATTTACCTTCTTTTTTAAAAAAATTATGAATATTCATGGGATACAAAGCTCATTGTCCGCCCTCCTGCCCATAATGTGGGGGCCAGATTCATGCTGGGGGCATACCCATTACCAGAAATTTCTTTTCTACCCTTTGTCCCCTGCCAATTATCCCCCAACCTCCCTCCCCATCCCCATCTCCCCTCCACTCCAAGTTGTAGCCCTAGGAATGTTCCCTCCCAATTGGATCAGGGCACTACTGTGGTCTTTCTTTCCTGCCTTCTTTCTCTCTTAGCTCCCACATACGAGTGAGCACATGCGGTATTTATCCCTCTGTGCTTTGCTTGTGTCACTCAACATAAGTTTCTGCAGGTTCATTCATGTTGTTGCAAATGGGAGTATTTCATTCTTTTCTATGGCAGAGTAGTATTCCATAGTGCATATATACCACAGTTTCCTTATCCAATCATCTATTGATGGACATTTAGGTTGGTTCCATGTCTTGGCTATTGCAAACAGATCTGCAATAAACATGGGAGTGCAGGTATCTCTTCAACATGATGATTTCCATTCCTCTGGATATATACCCAGAAGACGGATTCCTGGATCATATGGAAGATCTATCTGTAGTTGTTTGAGAAACCTCCAAATTGTTTTCCAAAGTGGTTGTACTAATTTACATTCGCACCAACAGTGCAGTAGTGTTCCCTTCTTTCTACATCCTCACCAGCATTTGTTATTCGCCATCTTTTTGATCATAGCCAGTCTAACTGGAGTGAGGTGGTATCTCAATATGTTTTTTTTTTCCTTTTTGTCTTTTTAACTGACCGGTAACGGGATCGCAACCCTTGGTGTCGCGCCCGTACCGGGGACCAGCAACAGGATCGCAACCTTCGGTGTTGCGCCCGTACCGGGAACCAGCAACGGGATCGCAACCCTCGGTGTTGCGCCCGCACCGCGCTCAGCCAGTGAGCGGGAACCGGTCTCCACATGGGATCCAAACCCTCGGCGGGAGCGCCGCCGCACTCCCAAGTGGCGCACTCTCCAGTGCACCACCGGGCCAGCCCTCAATATGTTTTTAATTTGCATTTCCCTGATGACTAGTGATGTTGAGCATTTTTTCATATATCTGTTGGCCATTTGTATGTCTTTGAAAAATATCTATTCATCTCCTTTGACCATTTTTTAATTGGGTCATTTATTTTTTTACTGTATAATTGCTTGAGTTCTATGTATATTCTGGATATTAGTCCCTTGTCGGATGCATAGTTGGCAAAAATTTTCTCCCATTCTGTAGGTTGTCTTTTTACTCTATTGATTGTTTCTTTTGCTGTGCAGAAACTTTTTAGTTTGATGTAGTTCTGTAGGTTGTCTTTTTCGGATGCATAGTTGGCAAAAATTTTCTCCCATTCTGTAGGTTGTCTTTTTACTCTATTGATTGTTTCTTTTGCTGTGCAGAAACTTTTTAGTTTGATGTAGTCCCATTTGTTTAATTTTTCTTTTGCTGCTTATGCTTTCGGGCTCATGTTCATAAAACCTGTGCCCTGACCTAACTGCTGAAGTGTTTCACCTATATTTTCCCTTAGTAATTTTACAGTTTCAGGTCTTATACCTAGGTCTTTAATCCATTTTGAGTTGATTTTAGTGTATGATGAAAGATGCATATCTAGTTTCATTCTTCTGCATATGGATATCCAGTTTTCCCAGCACCACTTATTGAGAAGAGGCAGTCTTTTCCCCAATGTAGATTTTTGTTGCCTTTGTCCAATATCAGATGGCTGTAAGCCTGAGGGGTGATTCGTGTTTCTCAATTCTGCTCCACTGGTCTGAGTGTCTATTTTTATGCCAGTACCATGCTATTTTGGTTACTATAGCTTTGTGGTATAATTTGAAGTCAGGTAGTGTTATGCCTCTGGCTTTGTTTTTTTTTTTTTGCTAAGGATTGCTTTGGCTATTCAGGGTCTTTCGTTTTCCCATATGAAAGGTAAGATTGTTTTTTCCATTTCTGTGAAGAATGTCATTGGTATTTTGATGGGAATTATATTGAATCTGTAGATCGCTTTGGGTAGTATAGACCTTTTCACAATGTTAATTCTTCCAATCCAAGAGCATGGAATATCTTTCCATCTTTTTGTGTCTTCTTTAATTTCTTTCAGATGGTTTGTAATTCTCATTGTAGAGGTCTTTCACCTCTTTGGTTAAATTGATCTCTAGGTATTGTATTTTTTTGGTGACAATTGTAAATGGGCTTACTTTCTTTATTTCTCTTTCTGTTAATTCATTATTTGAGTATATAAATGCTACTGATTTGGGGGCATTTATTTTGTACCCTGCAACATTACTGAAGTTATTAACCAGCTCTACGAGTTTTTTGATAGTCTTTAGGTTTTTCTATATATAGTATCATGTCATTTGCAAATAGAGAAAGTTTGACTTCGTCTTCTCCAATCTGGATTCCCTTTATTTCTTTCCCTTGCCTGATTGCTCTAGCTAGTACCTCCCATACTATGTTGAATAGAAGTCGTGAGAGTGGATATCCTTGTCTTGTTCCTGTCCTTAAGGGGAAGACCTTCAATTTTTCCCCATTCAGACTAATACTGGCGGTGGGCTTGTCATAAATGGCTTTTATTGTGTTAAGATATTTTCGTTCTATACCTAATTTGTTGAGATTCTTTATCATGAAGGAATGTTGAATTTTGTCAAGTGCTTTTTCAGCATCTATTGAGATAATCATATGGTCTTTGTCCCTGAGCTTGTTGATGTGATGTATCACATTTATTGACTTTCGTGTGTTGAACCATCCTTGCATCCCTGGGATGAATCCCACTTGATCATAGTGAGTAATTTTTTTAATGTGTTGCTGTATTCTAATTGCTAATATTTTATTAAGGATTTTAGCATCTAGGTTGATCAAGGATATTGGCCTATAATTTTCTTTTTTTGTTGTGTCTTTATCTGGTTTTGGTATCAGAGTTATGTTGGCCTCATAGAATGAGTTTGGGAGAGTAGCATCTGTTTCAATTGTTTGGAACAGTTTCATGAGAATTGGTATTAACTCCTCTTTAAAAGTTTGATAGAATTCAGCTGTAAAGCCATCTGGACCCGGACTTTTTTTGTTGGAAGATTGCTAATTACTACTTCAATCTCCTTGCTTGTTATTGGTCTGTTCAGGTTTTCTATCTCTTCTTGGTTTAGTCTTGTTAATTTGTATGTGTCTAGAAACTTATCCATATCTTCCAGATTTTCAAATTTGTTGTCATACAGTTGTTGATAAGAGTCTCTAATGATTCTTTGTACTTCTGTGGTGTCAGTTGTAATGTGTCCCTTTTCATATCTGATTTTTGTTATTTAGGTCTTCTCTCTCTTTTTTTTTTTTTTTTGTTAATCTAGCTAATGGTGTGTTTACTTTGTTTATCTTCTCAAAAACCAACTTTTAATTTTGTTGATCTTTTCTGTTTTTTGGGTCTCTATTTCATTTAGTTCTGCTCTGATCTTAATTATTTCTTTCTGTCTACTAACTTTAGGTTTGGATCATTGTTGTTTTTCAAGTTCTTTGAGTCATAGCATTAGGTCGTTTATTTGGAATCTTTCCATTTTTTGGATATATGCATTTAGTGCAATAAATTTGCCTCTTAGTACTGCTTTTGCAGTATCCCACAAGTTTTGGTACAATGTATCTTTATTTTCCTTAGCTTCTAGAAATTTTTTGATTTCCTGTTTAATTTCTTCTTGGACCCATAGGTCATTCAGGAGCCTATTATTTATTTTCCATGTATTTGTATAGCTTCCAGCAATTTGCTTATTGTTTATCTCCAGTTTTAGTCCATTGTGGTCTGAAAAGATTGTTGGAATGATTTCAGTTTTTTAAAATTTGCTGAGACTAGATTTGTGACCTAATATGTGGTCTTTCCTGGAGAATGTACCATGAGCTGATGAGAAGAAAGTGTATTCTTTAACTCTTGAGTGAAATGTTCTGTATACATCTGCCAAGTCCAGTTGGTCTAGGGTGTAGATTAGATCCTGTGCCTCTTTGTTGACTTGTTGCCTTGAAGTCCTGTCCCATACTGAGAGAGGGATGTTCAGATCACCTACTATTAATGTATTAGGTCCTATCTCCTTCTTTAGGTCTAAGAGTGTTTGCTTGATATATCTGGGTGCTCTGGTATTGGGTGCATACATGTTTATGATTGTTATGTCTTCTAGCTGGAGAGTTCCCTATATCATTACATAATGGCCTTCTTTGTCTTTTTAAATGTTTTTTGGTTTAAAGTCTATTTTGTCCAATATAAGAATAGCTACTCCTGCTCGTTTTTGGTTTCCATTTGCATGGTATACCTTTTCCATCCCTTCACTTTTAGTCAATGAGTGTCTTTATGGTGAGGTGGTTCTTTTGAAGACAGCATATACTTGAGTCTATATTTTTAATACGGTCAGTTAGTCTGTGTCTTTTGAATGGGAAGTTTAGTCCATTCACATTTAGAGTACTTATTGAGAAGTGTTTAATTCCTGTCATTTAATTGCTACTTGTTTAGGTGGTTTAAATATCTTTTGATCATTATTTCCCCTTTTATTTCTCTTCTTCAATGTGAGTTGGGAATTTGAGGCGAAATGATTTAGCTTCTTTCTCTTTCTTGCTGACATTTTTGCTTTAACTGTGTGTTTTGCTCTTTCTTGTGTATTCGTGATGATGGTCACCATTATTCAGATTCCAGATGAATGACTCCCTTGAGAATTTCTTGCAGGGCGGGTCATGTGGTGGTGAACTCCCACAACTTTTGTTTGTCTGGGAAATACCCTATTTCTCCCTCATTTCTGAAGGAGAGCCTTGCTGGGTAAAGAATTCTTGGCTGACAGTTTTTTCTTTTAGTATTTTGAATATATTGTTCCGCTTTCTTCTGGCATGTAGGGTTTCAGTTGAGAAGTCTGCTGTTAGTTTGATGGGGGTTCCCCTATGAGTGACCTGACGCTTTTCTCTTGCTGCTTGTAGAATTCTCTCTTTGTCTTTGAGCTTTGCAAATTTAACTATAGTATAGACCCTCCCTTGGGGAGGGTCTTTTTGGCTTGAATCTGTTTGGGGACCTTTGAGCTTCCTGGATCTGAAGGTCTGCATCTCACCCTAAACCTGGGAAGTTTTCTGTTACTATTTCCTTGAGTAGGTTTTCGGTACCTTTTCCCTTCTCCTGCCCTTCAGGAATACCCACAATTCGGATGTTAGGGCACTTGAGTTTATCTGCTGTCTCTCTTAGGTTTTCCTCATTATTTTTAATTATTTTTAACTTTTTTTTTTGTCTGCCTGAGTTATTTCATAAAGACCATTTTCAAGCTCTGAAATTCTTTCTTTTGCTTGCTCTACCCTGCTGCTCAAGCTCTCAGTCATGTTTTTTATTTCGTCGAGTGAGTCTTTCATTTCTAGAAGTTCTGCTACACTCTATTTTTTATGGTATTAATCTCTTTGTAGATTTCCTCCTTCCTATTCTGGATGTTTTTTCTTGTTTAATTATGCTCTCTAATTGAGGCTTCCTTTATTTTTTCAAGTGTTCTTAAGATCGTTGCTCGAAATTCTTTTTCAGACATTTCAAGGATTGCCTGTTCCATGGAGTCTGACTTTGGGGCATTACTGTATCCTTTTGGTGGTGTCATTTCTTCTTGATTGTTTGTACTTCTAGTGTTTTTTAGCTGATGCTTGGTCATTTGGTAGGGGGTTTGCTTCTTCTATTACACTGAGGTTGGCTGTGGAGTGGCCTTGGTTGCAACTGTGGGTGGTGAACTGTCTTTGCTTGACAGTAGGTGTGGTGGTGGTTATGTTAAAAACAACTTGGCAGGCCGACCCTGTGGCTCACTCGGGAGAGTGCGGCACTGGGAGCGCAGCAGCGCTCCCACCGTGGGTTCGGATCCTATATAGGGATGGCCGGTGCACTCACTGGCTGAGCGCAGTGCAGGCGACACCAAGCCAAGAGTTGTGATCCCCTTACTGGTCACAAAAAAGAAAAAAAGGAAAAAAAAAAACCAGCTTGGCTCCTTTTTGAGACTTTGTGGTCGTAGAATGAGCTCCTAGCGTGTGGAGTTCTTCTGGGACAAACTCAGTGGGTCAGATCTGTAGGCTGGTGCTCCCCACTGGGTCTGAGGTGAGATGTAGGGCCACGTGGAGCCATGTGGTTCTGCTGGCTGGCTGGCACCCAAGGCAGCGGGTGAGGGGACCACATGGAGCCGTGTGGTTCCGCTGGCTGACTGGCACCAGTGGACTCACCTGCGCAGTGCTGGTTCAGGGTACTGGGGCAGGACCTGGAGCTCCCCCCGTGCCTGGGTCCAAGGTGGCAGGTGAGAGGGGCCGTGTGGAGCCACGCGGTACCGCTGGCTGGCCGGTGCCCCAAATTTACCTTCTTAGTAATCTTTGCCAGTGGCTTTTATTAAACGTAAGTTTCTTCGTCAAGTACTACCTTCATGTAGTAAAGCAGAGTTACCTGAACTGGCTAAGAAACCCATTCTGGGATTGAGAACATGCTGTGGTTGTGTCCTTTATGAATCTGAGTGAGTCCTCATTCCCTGTTTATCCAGAGGCAAATGAGGAGCAGAGAGGGTCTGGAAGCAGCTGTCAAGACATGTGCTCTCCTGTTCACCACCTCTTGGGTCTGGATCCAGCTAGCTGCATTTACAATTTACAGCAATTTAGAATACAACCGTGAGAGCTCTGGGGAATTGAGAGAGTAGTGATTAATATTCTCAACCCATCTTCTGCTTGCTAGTTTTTCCTAGTAGGGCAGAGGTAATTCAGTCATATTTCAGGGTATATCAGAGGAAGGACAATCTGTGGAGGTGGCATTTAGAAATAAAGCATGTTGTGGTTGGAGGATGGAGCTGTGACGAAATTCTCAGTGAGATAGCAGTGCCCGTCCCTTTGACTGGTGAATCACTGAGGTATATTAATGGTAGATTCCTAACCCCAACTAATGGAAGAAGCAAAGGACTTAATGCAATTTTTATTACCTTTAGGTAACAATTATGTCAGTAAAACAATGTGGAGGGGTGGTCTGTGAGTAGAGTGTTCTCTACATGAGCTGGATACCTTTTGGATCTGAGTTAANAACTGTGGGTGGTGAACTGTCTTTGCTTGACAGTAGGTGTGGTGGTGGTTATGTTAAAAACAACTTGGCAGGCCGACCCTGTGGCTCACTCGGGAGAGTGCGGCACTGGGAGCGCAGCAGCGCTCCCACCGTGGGTTCGGATCCTATATAGGGATGGCCGGTGCACTCACTGGCTGAGCGCAGTGCAGGCGACACCAAGCCAAGAGTTGTGATCCCCTTACTGGTCACAAAAAAGAAAAAAAGGAAAAAAAAAAACCAGCTTGGCTCCTTTTTGAGACTTTGTGGTCGTAGAATGAGCTCCTAGCGTGTGGAGTTCTTCTGGGACAAACTCAGTGGGTCAGATCTGTAGGCTGGTGCTCCCCACTGGGTCTGAGGTGAGATGTAGGGCCACGTGGAGCCATGTGGTTCTGCTGGCTGGCTGGCACCGGGGTGTTCACCTGCATGGTGCCAGTTCAGGGTGCCGGGGTGGGGCCTGGAGCTTCCCCCCTGCCTGGGTCCAAGGCAGCGGGTGAGGGGACCACATGGAGCCGTGTGGTTCCGCTGGCTGACTGGCACCAGTGGACTCACCTGCGCAGTGCTGGTTCAGGGTACTGGGGCAGGACCTGGAGCTCCCCCCGTGCCTGGGTCCAAGGTGGCAGGTGAGAGGGGCCGTGTGGAGCCACGCGGTACCGCTGGCTGGCCGGTGCCCCAAATTTACCTTCTTAGTAATCTTTGCCAGTGGCTTTTATTAAACGTAAGTTTCTTCGTCAAGTACTACCTTCATGTAGTAAAGCAGAGTTACCTGAACTGGCTAAGAAACCCATTCTGGGATTGAGAACATGCTGTGGTTGTGTCCTTTATGAATCTGAGTGAGTCCTCATTCCCTGTTTATCCAGAGGCAAATGAGGAGCAGAGAGGGTCTGGAAGCAGCTGTCAAGACATCTGCTCTCCTGTTCACCACCTCTTGGGTCTGGATCCAGCTACCTGCATTTACAATTTACAGCAATTTAGAATACAACCGTGAGAGCTCTGGGGAATTGAGAGAGTAGTGATTAATATTCTCAACCCATCTTCTGCTTGCTAGTTTTTCCTAGTAGGGTAGAGGTAATTCAGTCATATTTCAGGGTATATCAGAGGAAGGACAATCTGTGGAGGTGGCATTTAGAAATAAAGCATGTTGTGGTTGGAGGATAGAGCTGTGACGAAATTCTCAGTGAGACAGCAGTGCCTGTCCCTTTGACTGCTGAATCACTGAGGTATATTAATGGTAGATTCCTAACCCCAACTAATGGAAGAAGCAAAGGACTTAATGTAATTTTTATTACCTTTAGGTAACAATTATGTCAGTAAAACAATGTGGGGGGGTGGTCTGTGAGTAGAGTGTTCTCTACATGAGCTGGATACCTTTTGGATCTGAGTTAAGCTGATTGAACAGCAGGAGCCTCCATGGAAATGTTGCATCCTACTTGGAATAGCACTTTTAGGATTGTGTAGACAGGAATTGTTGTTTTATTTAATTTTTTATAAGTAAGCTAAAATATTGACTGCAGGTTGTTAACATACATTCTACATATTGACTTAAGGTGGACCAAACTAACAGATGTTAAATGTTACACAGAAGCATGGTGCTGTGGATTTTGAAGAAATTACTGAGGCAACAAAGCAAGAAGATGGAGTTTTGTTTTGTTTTTTTTCAATTATAAACTGCCTTGTAAATGTTCCATATCAGACACCAAGACTTGATTAAGTTGCTGTCTATTTTATAACCCAAGTTGGTAATGAAAATGTATCTCATTAGGCTGTAGAAAACTCTCATGTATCTGTTGTTCTTTGGTGGCAGAAAGTTATGTGATAGAGTTCTACTAGTTCTACTAGTTTTACTTGTGAAAAGTATAACCCATGGGAGCATTCACAGGTTGCATGTGGGAGCTTTCTTGTTTCTGTATTCGTGACCCAGCTAAATAAAGGACTTTCTCACTTTGACTTTAACAAGATCTGCCTAGCTATCTGTGTTTTAGACACATAATTTGTACCTTTAATCACCTTGACATTTGTCATTTAGTCCCAGACACCTTGTGACCAAAAGAACCAGCAAAAATTTCATGTGAGGAGGCCGGCCCGGTGGCGCACTGCTACAGTGCGCCGCTTGGGAAGTGCAGCAACGCTCCCGCCGAGGGTTCGGATCCCACATACAGACCGGTTCCCGCTCACTG
>NW_007727008.1:274178-280907 GCF_000696425.1 Galeopterus variegatus
CCGTTGCCGGTCACGAAAAAAAAAAAAAAAAATTTCATGTGAGAAAAGGAGCCTGTATGGATCTTTTAAAAATAAGCATTGTTTAACATATGTCTTAAGTATCACGGGAAAATCCTTTTCATGAAAAGGTGATTATTTTTTCCATTTTTCTAGCTTTTTTGGGGGTGGCTGGCCAGTAAGGGAGTCTGAACCTTTGACCTTGTTGTTATCAGCACTGCACTCCAACTAACTGAGCTAACCAGCTTTTTTTTGCATTAGAAAAAAGACTTTATATGCAACTGCAGGTATCTCAGAGGATTTCTTTAAAAATATAAATATACTTATATATAAATTATACGTGTATTATAATTTTATACACACACACACACTCATATGTCAATCTGTGAATAGAAGTCAAGTCCTGCCATTTTTCACATTATGGACCCCAGCCATACCTACTTGGCACTTGGGGCCATGGAACATTCTAGGCAACTTCAATAGGTTACTTAGCCTTGAAGGGGGGAAAAAGGTTTTAAAGTTCTGCTTTGGAGGAAATATATTTCACATGAAAAATGCTGACGAGCAGATTAAAGTTGAACCTGTCTAAACTGCTTGCAAGTAGAAATGAAGAGGGAAAAAGAAGTTTAGCTTTAGGTATATAGTCAGAGGTATTGGAAATGAACCATTTATCTAGTGCTTGCGTGGACATTTTTTTTTTTTTTTCCTAATGTGCTAAAGAAAAAAGTTCTTGATGATTATCCTAGTTAACAGGTGATTAAAATTCTAAGTCACCTATATATGTCTTCAGTTTAGATGTCTCCCTTCTTTTTTTCTCAATGTGGTGGACTTCATCACACACACACACACACACACACACACACACACACGCACACACACGAGTCTGCTAGTTCAGATAGGGTTGCAGTTAAGCTGTTTACATCATGTCTATTCAGTAATTGAGCCTTTAAAACTTTGAAGTGGTAGGAGTTGAAGGATGCAAAGCCCTGGAGACTAAAGGAGACATTCGATGGGTTAGTGGTGCTTTGAAAACCATCCCGATGTTAAGCTTGGTAAAAGGAACCAGTATCAGGGGTCGTTTTCTGTCTCTTACAGATGATGAAGCAGCTAGGAGTTCTCTGTCTTATGGCTCCATGAAATTTTAATGAAAATCAAACAATTTCTTTGCAGCAGGTTTTCTTAACCTTGGTGCTATTGACATTTGGGGCGGGATTTTGTTGGGAGGTGGGGCTGTCCTGTGCACTGCAGGATGTTTGGCAGCATCCCTGGTTTCTATTACTAGATGTCAGTAGCACCCTCCACTTGTGACAACTAAAAATGCTTCCAGATGTTGCCAACTGTGTCCTGAAGGGCAAAATCACTTCCAGTTTAGAACCACTGTTTATAAAGACCAGCAAGATGATTTCAGTTTCTGGTCTAAGCTCCAGTTTGGTTTGTTATAAGCTGTTCTATTTTACTGAAACAGAGTCAAAGAATCTCAATTTTACCTCAATAAAATATGGGTGGTTCCTACAGAATAATAAAAGTGCTATGTTCCTTTTTTAGTGCTGCTCGTATGTTGCTATTGGGCAATCCTAGAAAGTAATGGTCTTTGTTTCATGTTTCTTTTCAGGTGACAATTGTAGAAAAGGCGGATAGCTCCAGTGTACTCCCAAGTCCTTTATCCATCAGCACTAGGAACAGGATGACCTTTCTATTTGCCAATTTGAAAGATAGAGACTTTCTAGTGCAGAGGATCTCAGACTTCCTGCAACAGACAACTTCCAAAATATACTCTGACAAAGAGTTTGCAGGAAGCTACAACAGTTCAGATGATGAGGTCTGTGGAAGACACCTGAAGGTGTTTTGGTTTTGTCTTAATTACTCTGCCCAAAAGTGTTTGCTTCCTTGTCCATTTTGNTGCTATTGGGCAATCCTAGAAAGTAATGGTCTTTGTTTCATGTTTCTTTTCAGGTGACAATTGTAGAAAAGGCGGATAGCTCCAGTGTACTCCCCAGTCCTTTATCCATCAGCACTAGGAACAGGATGACCTTTCTATTTGCCAATTTGAAAGATAGAGACTTTCTAGTGCAGAGGATCTCAGACTTCCTGCAACAGACAACTTCCAAAATATACTCTGACAAAGAGTTTGCAGGAAGCTACAACAGTTCAGATGATGAGGTCTGTGGAAGACACCTGAAGGTGTTTTGGTTTTGTCTTAATTACTCTGCCCAAAAGTGTTTGCTTCCTTGTCCATTTTGCTTGATCTTTAAGCTTTGCAGCTGTGCTAAGGTAAACAACCTACTCTGATGCCCAGAGCAATATCTCAGCAATATTTTGTTTAGATCTTAAGGAATTTGTATTTGGGATCATAGAGCTGGAAGGAATGTTATAGATCATCTGATCTAACCCTTTTACTTTCCAGTTAAAGATATTATTAAGTAATTTGTCCTGATTACATAGCAAGTGACTCTGGTCCATCTAGTGACAATGTTGGGAATGGTATAGAGGTCACTAAATAAAGTCTTAAGCCCGAAATACATCATCATTATCATGATTTTATTATGATAAAATGCACATTGGGTTCCTGGGAATTTCCCTGGACTGATGTCCAGTGAAACTGGAGCCCCGAGAAGATATGTAACTATCTAATGTGACGGAGCAAGTTACTGGCAGATAAAACATGTTTTAAAGATGGTAAGCTCAGGCCGGCCCGGTGGCGCACTGGAGAGTGCGCTGCTTGGGCTCCTGCCGAGGGTTTGGATCCCATGTGGAGACCGGTTCCCACTCACTGGCTGAGCGCGGTGCGGGCGCAACACCGAGGGTTGCGATCCTGTTGCCTGTCCCTGGTACGGGCACGACACCGAGGGGTGCGATCCCGTTACCGGTCAGTAAAAAAAAAAAAAAAAAGACAAAAAGGAAAAAAAAAAAAAGATGGTAAGCTCACATATAACATCCCTGTCCCTGTCCACCTGCTCCAAGCTTATGTGAGCATTTATAGGCACCAGAAACTAGAGAGATGAGACTGTCCCAGAAGCTCCTGATTCAACCATGGCATGCTTTGCATACATGCAAATCAGAGAAGTGGCTAACAAATGCATTTTTGATGCAAAAAAATGCATCTAAAATACAGAGGAAACCTATTTTGAGCATTGAAGCTCTGTAGCCTAAGACCCAGGCACCTGTCTTATCCTTGTGCAAATGTTTTCCAATATCTTGTTGTTCTCTGCATTGGCAGGTGTATTCTCGGCCCAGCAGCCTTGTGTCCTCCAGCCCCCAGAGAAGCACGAGCTCCGAGGCTGATGGAGAGCGCCAGTTTAACCTGAATGGAAACAGCGCTCCCACAGCCACGCAGACCCTTATGACCATGTATCGGCGGCGGTCTCCTGAGGAATTCAACCCAAAACTGGTGGGTGCCTCTTGCTTTTCCCTGAAACTTTCTATATAAGAACAATATCATTAAAAATAGTTTTAATAGAAGTAAACTCATAATATGCAAATAGAGATTTTCCTATAAGTAAAGCAGATTTTGTCTAACTATGTTATTAGGCTTCAGAATGGCTTCATAGAAGGAGATAAGAGTTACAGAGGGTATGAGTGACCTTTTTTTGTTTTGTGTTGTTTTTAACTATTTGTTTAAATCAACCAATAAAAAAGGACACGATTTCTCAGCCCACATTTAAAAAACAGTAACTCACTTTCATTTGACGGTGTAAACATAAAACCGTAAACATAATTGGCATCCTACGGACCCATCTTAGGTAAGTGAGATTCTGACTCTGGGCCAAAAAGCTCCAGGGCAGACGGCAGGCTATGACAGATGTGTAAAATTGGGAAAGAGCTCCAGAAAACCTATGTTCTGTGCTCTCATGAGTCCTGTCCTGAACATGACCACAGCAGGGAAAATGTTCTCACGTTCCATCACACTTCTTCTTACCACCTGTGAGGTACTCTCGGATGTATAATGTTTCATTATCTCTTTCAGGCCAAAGAGTTTTTGAAAGAGCAAGCCTGGAAGATCCACTTTGCCGAGTATGGGCAAGGGATCTGCATGTACCGCACAGAAAAAACACGAGAGCTGGTGCTGAAGGGCATCCCGGAGAGCATGCGGGGGGAGCTCTGGCTGCTGCTCTCAGGTATGGCCGGCGCTTGGGGTGGGAATGCTGGGGCCAGAGTCTGCAGGACTCACCTTCCATCCTGCATCAGGGGTTCTTTCAAATATGCCAACCCCAATTCAGAGCAAAATCTCATTTCCTCAGCAGAGTGTTGAAGTCTCTCAACTACCCCTCGCTTCATAAAAATGCAGGACCCATGGTAAGCAGTCCAAATGTTGAGGCTGCCAGTGCTAGAGTCCTCGTAACCTCTTCCATTTCTTCAATAAGGCTAGTTAGGAAGAAAAGAGAATAGGAGGTAAAAGGGTGTAATACTTTGTGATTTGGGGAGTACTTTTTCCTTTCCCAGCTATGTCAGCTTCACTGAGAATGTTTACCTGTATACACTGTCAGAGCAGTCATCGGGTGGGGCCGTGGGAGGAAATCAGAGCAATAAAAAAGCCCTGTCCTTGTCTTAATTTTTTCTCTCTGCCGAAGACTTTAGACATTACCGGAGCCGTAGTGGTGAGGCCAGAGAGACTGCACCGGAACTGAAAGTCTACCCAGATTATACCTTGCCCTTTAAGCTAGAAATGCCAGGAAGGACAGAGGAGACATGGGGGGAAGATGTGTTCCTCTTCACTGGTCCACAGACCAGGCTCTTATGCCCAACCACAACCCCGTCAGATCGAAGCTCTGAGCCCTGCCACAGAATCCAGAGGACCTACAGGCTAAGCCCACCGCTACTTCCCATCCTAAAACTTTTGTGTATCCCAGGGATCTTTTCTATCCCAATCATCAGAGCATTCCTTTGGGTTTCACCAACTTTTAATATAAATATCAGTTGCTCTACCTAGTTTGAGGCCTGAAATGTAATCATTCTGAATTGGCTTATTTTTATTTTAATTTGAACCTAAGATAGTCTGACACAAGTGATATTATTAAAATCTTTTATTTTAAAGATGACATTAAAATTAAAAGAACAATTATCTGACTTACAGGAAAGCTTTAAAAAAAAAAACCTCGTAACTCTTTCTAAAGGTAGATATAAATGATAAAATTGCCCATAATAACATGTATAAATGTCTCAGAAGTAGGGGGATAGAATCCTGAGAAGTAATTGCCTGTATCTATTTCATGTGAAACCAGTTGTTCTGTCCTCATTTACGTCTTGCTTTTCATTTTCCTTCGAGAAGTAGGGGGATAGAATCCTGAGAAGTAATTGCCTGTATCTATTTCATGTGAAACCAGTTTGTTCTGTCCTCATTTACGTCTTGCTTTTCATTTTCCTTCAGTAGACCAGCCATGGCTCCTCATTTAGAAACACAGATTTTAGTCAACTCATCTCTAATCACAAATCAAGCTCAAGAAGTGATCATTACTGCCTGATCTTCTCTTCTCTTCCTTGCGTGTGGTGAACTAGTCACCTTGGCAACCAGATTCACATCACTGTCAGAGTAAAGAAAAATTCCATTTTCATCCTCCTTGTTCTAATTAGAGGTTATTCACAGCTGCATTTTAGATGAAAATGAAACTCAAATGAGCACCAGGAAACTCAGTGTACAACAGCAGTACTTAGCCCTGTTGCCGAGATGCCTTTAGAGTTTCACCCAGTGTTTCTGTCGGCAGGGATGGGCTGCGTGAGACCAGAGCGGGAGGTGGACTACACACCACCCTCTGTTGCGTAGATAACTGAGCCCCATTTCCACACACCCAGGTGTGGGGTTCAGGTGGGGGCCTGCTGGCTCACGAGGACAGCCCAACTCCTGGTCAGGGAGCCCAGCTTGTATCCCACCTGCTTCCTATGACCCTTAAGGCCACTGCACCAGGACCTGGCCTCAGTATACCCCCTGAAATGAAGTTCAGGCCAGATGGCAAGAAATCCCAGTGCATCTCCCATGGGAACAGAGCAAAGGCCAATGTGACGTTGCTGTCAGCCAGGCTGCCTTTTCCAGGGCAAGTGTGAGTGGTAAGGCTGGCTCTCTCAGTGACCATCAGGAACAGAGATTCGGCCAGCCCCATGGTATTGGGGCTTGGACTTCTAAACTGTGAAACGTGAATGTTTACCCTGTCATTATATGTATATATGTATATATATATAAATAATATATACACACACACATATATTTTGTAAAAGTTATATTGAGATACAATTCGCAATTCGCCAGTTAAAGTGTACAGTTCAATGGTCTTTAGCGTATTCACAGAATTGTGCACTTATCACCACAATTAATTTTAGAACATGTGATATTCTCCCCAAAATACCTGCACCTTTTATCAGTCATTCTCCATTCCCTCAAGCCCCTCCCAGCCCTGTACAACCACTAATCTACTTTCTATATCTAAAGATTTGTCTGCTCTGGACATTTCGTACAAATGGAGTCATACAATGTGTATTTTCTTTTGTGACTGGCTTCTTTTACTTAGAATAATGTTTTCAAGGTTGAACCAGGTTTTAGCATATATCAGAGCTTCATTCTTCTTTATTGCCACCTTCAATATATAGATACGGCATTTCATTCCTTTTTATGGCCAAATACTATATCATTGTACAGATATACTACACT
Source organism: Galeopterus variegatus (assembly GCF_000696425.1). Classification (NCBI taxonomy): domain Eukaryota; kingdom Metazoa; phylum Chordata; class Mammalia; order Dermoptera; family Cynocephalidae; genus Galeopterus; species Galeopterus variegatus. The sequence goes on from NW_007727008.1 coordinate 280,813, forward strand.
TTGTTTATCCATTCATAAGTTTTTGAACATTTAGGTTGTTTCCACTTTTTGTCTACTATGAAAAATGCTGCTATGAACATTCATTTACAATTTTT
>NW_007727008.1:280917-283357 GCF_000696425.1 Galeopterus variegatus
ATCTAACACAAAGCCTATTTTATAATAAAGTGTTGAATATCTCATATAATTTATTGAATACTGTACTGAAAGTGAAAAACAGAATGGTTGTATGGTCACTCGAATAACAGTTTCTACTGAGTGCGTGTCACTTTTCCACCATCATCAAGTCAAAAAATTGTAAATCAAACCATCCTAAGTTGAACCATTGCAAGTCGGAGACCTTCTGTCCTCCAGTCTTCCAAAATGGAAGTGAGAGGGCTTAAATAAATAGAGGTTGTACACAAAGGAGCCCCATGGAGCTTAAAAGAATATACATGAATCGCCGTTAGAGAAATTATTTTAGAAATCATTTGAGGTGGGTGTCACTTGGGAAGAGCTGTACCAGGTACATCAACCATCAACACAAAGGGATTTAACAAAAACATTCTTTAATGAAGAGGACGGAATCTATGGAAAGCAGAGATATTTTTTTAAAACAGCTATCTGGAGTGAGAACATACATAGCATGTAAAAGTTTATCCAAAGCTAAATTTCTAAGGTATTTTCAGACCTGGTTCATTGTAAAGCAAACACCTATTGTGAGCATTTAAACAAATTGCTGCTGTTAACTCTGTACAGTCCCCTCAAGTATCAGACATTCATTTCAGCAGGACAAGCTTCTTCGGTAATATAGTTCAAAGCATGCTTTATGCTTCCCTCTTGTGTTCTGTCTATATTTCCACTAATTTGATTCATTAAAAATATTCTCCAAAACTGTCAGTAAATTGATCATGAATGTATACAGCTGGAATGCTTATTTTAAGTTTTAAAAAACAATTGTTTAAAAAAATGATTTGTATGTGGGGACCATGCATCCAGAAGAAGTTTATTTTTTTGTTTTTGTTTTTGTTTTTTACTAAATATAATGAGTAACAAGTAAGCTGCTAAATGTACACGTGGTACTACTTAAATATACATTTTATGCCCAACCAAACATTATGTTGCCAACAAAATAACTAATTGTATGTCATGAAAACTTTGTAAACTGGCTTTTTCAGCAACTGTTATAGTTTTCATGTCATTGCTCTTTTATGGTAGGGAAAACAGGACAGGAAGACCCCAGAAAGAAAAGGTGCAACCAGAACTAATCTGGCGATTGAGCTGTACTGACACCTTGGTCTAGTAACCTAGTAGCAGCAGAACAGTTATCAGAAAGGAACAGAGTTCTGGTTAGCAGTAATAATTGTGAACTGGGTTTTTACAGTCAAGCCATTCAATTGGGTTCTTTAGTAGGAAGTTGTAGTTGGTTGACATGTGCCCTTTCATGTCCACCCCTTCTGCAGGTGCGCTTGTGGACCAAGGTGTCTTCGAGGAATTAGCAAGAGACTATGTCCCACAGCTGTATGACTGCATGCAGGACCTGGGTGTGATTTCTACCATCTCCCTGTCTTGGTTCCTCACACTATTTCTCAGTGTGATGCCCTTTGAGAGTGCAGTTGTGGTTGTGGACTGTTTCTTCTATGAAGGAATCAAAGTGATTTTTCAGTTGGCCCTAGCTGTGCTGGATGCAAACGTGGACAAACTGTTGAACTGCAAGGATGATGGGGAGGCCATGACTGTTTTGGGAAGGTATTGTACTGTGCCTAACCTTGAAAACCACCTCTGGTTTTCTTCCCTGTACTTTCTCTCTTTCTCCTTCATTTCATGAGTCTTCGTTGACTCGATGGTAATCATAATGTCCATTTCATTCTGTTTTTAGGGAAAGTCCAGTCCTTAGTTTTAAAATGTGGAGTTTGTAGAAAACGAGTGGAGAACTATAATGAGAGAATTCCAGATTACTCTCACAGTGACTTTTTTTTTCTTTTAAATACATTAACTGTGTTCGTTGTTATTATTATTTTTTTTATTATACATGCATGTGGGGTACAATGTTGATTTTTAATAATTGTGTAGAATGTGTGGTGGTTAGATCAGTATAGTTAGCTTATTCATCACTACAGTACACAGTCATTCTTTGTGTCCATTGACTGATAGTTCCTCATTAGCCCCCTCCCTCCCCCTCCCCTTTTCCACCTCTAGTTTTCTAAAAGTTCAATGTATTACTGTGATTGTTGTTTCTTTCTTTCTCTCTCTCTGTCTCTCTTTATTGTTCATGTGTTTATTTATGGATTCAGCTCCCAGTTATGAGTGAGAACATGCAGTATTTCTCTTTCTGTACCTGGGTTGTTTCACTTAGAATAGTTTTCTCCAGGCTCATCCACATAGCTACAAATGATAGAATTTCATTCTTTTTTATGGCTGAATAGTATTCCATTGAGTATATATACCACATTTTCCTTATCTAGTCATCCATCAGTGGACATTGAGGTTGGTTCTGTCACCTAGCTATTGTAAACAGAGCTGCAGTAAACATGGGAGTACAGGTTTCCCTTCAACCTGACGTTTTCCAATCTTCTGGATATATCCCCAGCAGTGGGAT
>NW_007727008.1:283725-284224 GCF_000696425.1 Galeopterus variegatus
CCATCAGTGGACATTGAGGTTGGTTCTGTCACCTAGCTATTGTAAACAGAGCTGCAGTAAACATGGGAGTACAGGTTTCCCTTCAACCTGACGTTTTCCAATCTTCTGGATATATCCCCAGCAGTGGGATTGCTGGATCGTATGGAAGTTATATCTGTGGTTGTTTAAGGAACCGCCATATTGTTCTCTGAGTACAATTTAATGAAGTTAGAAATCAATAATAAAATGATAACTAGAAGAGTTACCTTTTAGTTAAAATTAAAAAACACTTCTAAATAATCCTAGGTTCAAAGAAGAAATGATTATGAAAGTTAGAAAATATTTTTGAATGATAATAAAAAATTCTACAAATCAAAATGCGTGAAATGAAGTTAAAGCAGTACTTGGAGAGAATTTTATACCTAAAATGCCAACATAAGTAAAAAGAAAAGGTGGGCCGCCCAGTGGCGCACTGCGCTAGTGCGCCGCTTGGGAAGTGCGGAGGCGCTCCCGCCGAGGG
>NW_007727008.1:284838-287644 GCF_000696425.1 Galeopterus variegatus
TCAATAATAAAATGATAACTAGAAGAGTTACCTTTTAGTTAAAATTAAAAAACACTTCTAAATAATACTAGGTTCAAAGAAGAAATGATTATGAAAGTTAGAAAATATTTTTGAATGATAATAAAAAATTCTACAAATCAAAATGTGTGAAATGAAGTTAAAGCAGTACTTGGAGAGAATTTTATACCTAAAATGCCAACATAAGTAAAAAGAAAAGGTAATCAAATTTAAGAATGTATAAAAATGATAATACATCATGACAAAGTTGAGTTTATCTCAAGAATACAAGGTTTTAATATAGAAAATTGAATTTAACATAACTAGATGAATGATGGGAAATCATGTAAATTACTAATTTACACGTAAATCATATAATTATTAATATATTATAATTATTTTTTGTTTTAAAGATTTTTTAAATGTAATTTTGTTTCTCAAATTATTTTTCTCTGAATAAATCATTTAGTTACAATTGGCCATATTTTTTACTATAAGTGTGTATCTTTGGAAATTCTTCAGAAGTAAGAAATATCTAACAAAAAAAATTTTTTTTTTTTTACTTTATCAATATACAATGTGGTTGATTTTTGTGTCCCTTTACCAATTCCTCCTTTCCCCCTACCAGCCCATCAACGTCATACCTGTTCACTTGTCTTAACAAGTTCAGGGAATTGTGATTGGTGTGTCTTCTTCTCCCCTGCCACCCACCAGATTGTATATTTATTTATTTGTTATTTTTAGCTCCCACAAATAAGTGAGAACATGCAGTATATCTCTTTCTGTACCTGGCTTATTTCACTGAATATAATTTTCTCTAAGTCCATCCATGTTGCTGTGAATGGTAGAATTTCATTTTTTTTTTTTTACAGCAGAGTAGTTAGTATTCCATTGTGGAGATGTACCACATTTTCATTATCCACTCATCTAAGGATGGACTCCCAGTGAGTTTTCATTCGTTTCTTCTTCCAGGTACTTAGACAGTGTGACCAATAAGGACAGCACGTTGCCTCCCATCCCTCACCTGCACTCCCTGCTAAGCGATGACGTGGAGCCTTACCCCGAGGTAGACATCTTCAGGCTCATCAGAACTTCCTATGAGGTGGGTTTTGCCTTCTAGCTCAGTGTTAACAGCCTTCCATGATTGATCTGAGGGGCCCAGCTGGACATGAGTCCATACTTCCATTGCTATTCTGTCTTAGCCTGTATTGTGCTGCATTAATAGAATACCACAGGCTAGGTAATTTATAAAGATCGGAAATTTATTTCTCACAGTTCTGGAGGCTGGGAAGTCTAAGATCAAGGTGCCAGCAGGTTAGGGCCTTGTCTCTCTTCTTCCAAGATGATGCTTTAAACACTGCATCCTCTAGAGGGGAGGAACACCATGTCCTCATATGGTAGAAGAACAGAAGAGAGAGAGCCCACTCCTGCAACCCTTTTTATAGCAGCATTAATCCATTCATGTGGGAAGAGTCCTCTCATTAGACCCCACCTTGCAACACTGTTGCATTGGGGATTAAGTTTCGACATGAATTTTGGAGGGGACAAAACATTCAAACTATAGCATAACCCATGGGTTCACCTGCTTCCTTATACACTGTGAGAAATAGTTGCCCGAAGTAAGCAGCTTCCTACTAGTTGATAGCTTTGGTCTCCAGAGATGGACACTGAATGGAGCCTAGGACTTCTAGTGGTTCTAATACCATGGTATCAAATGGCATGACCAACTCTGGCCCTCTGGTTCTTTACTCTGCCCTCCCTAAAGCCTGATCTAGTAGCAGCTCAGCTTCAAGTCTGGGTGGTTTGAGGAGGGGCTGTTGAGAGCAGGCATGGGGAGGTTGACCTTCACAGATCAGCTCGCTTCCTGTTCCCGTGCTGAGTACTTAGGACTTCTCTCAAGTGGATAGTCAGAGACATTTAGACCAGCCTAAAGTAGATCAGAGTCCTAGCATTCCCCTAAAATTGCTTGGGCTGGATGAGGGAGGATGCCTTCTGGTCCAGTCCATGACCCTGGACTCATCCCGATTTGCTGCTGAACCTCAGAATAGAACTAATAAGCCTCTCAAGGTGAAGCAGCCACAGTGCCATGTGCCCCCATAGCAGCTGGGGGGGGGCGGGGCCCCGAGGACTCAGTGCCTGTAACACTTGATAATTTCTTCATTTCCTGACCCTCTGCTCTGTAAACTTTCATAGAAGTGATTATTAAGAAAGAGAAAGCACGAATGGTCTGCAGTGATCATTAAGAAAGCAGAAAGTACAAATAGTCTGCAGAGCACACTGTGCCCTCTGCAGATGTTTTGGGATTGCTTGGCTGTGGTGGTCAGTATTCCAGCTAGCAACAAACTGGATAAGAGAGAAATAGTGAGGGATGGAGTAAGGTCAGAAAGTCTCCCTTGCAGTGAAAACTTTAGTGCTTTTAAAAAAATTTGGTTTGGATGTAGAAACCTTTTCAAAAATGTGTGTCCTTAACTCAATGAAAGATAGACTGGTAATTATTTTTTAAATTTTTCATTGAGACTCCATGTATATTAAAATGAGACATTTTTAGTTGTGTTTTAGAATCATAAAGTAATGCATGATTATTGTGGAAATTGCAGAAAATATGAAGGAAAACAACTCATCCTAGGAGCATTTCACCATATCTCCCTCAAGTATATGTTTGTGTTTGCAACATACACTTGAAAAATAAGGTCCTACTAGATACTGCTTTGCCACATTCTATTTTTCACTTAAAATATACCATGACTATTTTCAAACATATTAAATGTTGTTTGAAGGCATGATTTTAATTAATTCTTTGTATTCTGCT
>NW_007727008.1:288985-290412 GCF_000696425.1 Galeopterus variegatus
TGATTGTAGGACTCTGATAACAGTAGTTATCATACCTGTGGGTTGTTTTTCTAAAGGCATCCCCTGAACCTTTACTGTTAAGAGAATTCTGAACCAAAGTAATAAAGCTTAGTATGTGAAAACTCAGCTTATTCTTGACAGCAGATAAGCAACATCATGCCAAGATCAGCACTTTGCTCATTTTTAATGGGAAAGCGAAGAGACAGAGACAAGACCAAGGGCTGGTTTTCATTCACATCCTGTCTGCTGATCCCTAATGATGGCCCTGAGGCTGCCAAATATCCTATCGCAGGCCACAGCAGCACTTTCCTTCCTCTGCCTGGGAAGACAATCCCTTTTATTTATATCAATGCCTGTATCACCCAGTCTTTCAGTGCATGGTAACTTTTTAAAAATTTTCTCTTCTCTGCTTTAGTGTCACTGCCCAGCTCGTGTTGTCAGTGGCTCTCCAATGCCCTAGAGATCAACTTAAAGAGAATGCCACAAACTCTTGCCTATCTTTTCTCCCCTTCTAACCATTAGATTGGTGGTTCTCAATCCTGCCCATGCATTAAATCGCTTTTAAGAAATTTTAAAGCCAAGCTTTTAAAAATATGAATTCCCAGGCTCCATTTCAGACCAATTAAATCTGAATCTCTGGCATGAAGCCCAAGAATAAGTATTTTTTTTNTTTTTTTTAAAGTTCCCCAGGCAATTTAAAATGCCTGTTGAGGGTTGAGATTCACTGCCCTATATGCAGTGGGACCGCTAATCGCCAAAGCTGATCGTAACGTGGTTCGGGCTAAGGCATGAGACCTGAATGTTCTGAGGTATACAACACATTATTTCTGTTCTTCAAGATAATTAGCCTTTAAAATTGAAAAGTAGGAAAGAAATACTGAAAGCACACTCATCTTTTGAGATCTGGTCCAGGGCTCCCCAGGTGGCTGGAGGTTGGTCTGGTATGGATCAGATTGAGCCTGGTGAGTCGAGATAACTTCCCTTTGTAAATGCCTCATGGGGAAAATCTCTCTCATGGTGAGTGTAAAGCTACAGGACTATGCCAGTTGTCGGGTATAAAGCTAGGGCTAGGACTCACAGACCCCTCGAGCCCATTGTACAGACTGGGTCACAAACCCTTCTTATGCAGGTCCACAAGCTAGGTAATAGGAAAAGATCCTGGGAGCTGTAGGTAAAAAGTTTAATAGGCTTTATTGAGAGCTAGAAGCAGCCACCCTAGTGGCCTCCTGGAGTGTCTCAAGAAGCACCGTGTATCAGAGCCCTTAGTCTTTTATACTTAAGTCCCCAGACCCCTCACATGCCAGGCTGGGTCATAGACCCCTCACACACAGGACCACACTACATAATTGGGAAAGATCCTGGGAGCCATTGGCAGACGACACGAGCTCAGTCCTCAGCTGCATCAGCAGAAGCTTACAGCAGGGAGG
>NW_007727008.1:291870-297907 GCF_000696425.1 Galeopterus variegatus
GAAAATGGTCAGGGCCCCTCAGATGTTCAGAATCTTGCCAGGCACTTGGTGTAAATATCCACGTGCTCCCAGGTGTTCCTTGGTTATGGACTTAAGTAAAAAGGACTAATGGCTCTGATACACGCTGCCACCCCCACGGCTCCTCAAGATGCCCTGGGAGGCCACTAGGGCTGCTTCTAGCTCTGAATAAAGCCTGTTAATTTTTTACCCACGGCTCCCAGGATCTTTTCCTATTACCTAGCTCGTGGACCTGCGTGTGAAGGGTTTGTGACCCAGTCTGTACAACGGGCTTGAAGGATCTGTGAGTCCTAGCCCTAGCTTGACAACTATAATAGCTACCACACATCGAGAGCCTGCCATGTGTGGGGCAGGGTGCTGGAGGCTTCATGGACAGCCCTGCCACGTAAATGTCAACCCATTGTAAGGTGAAAATGTAAGTTGAGAGAGGTCGAGCTAGTTGTTCCAAGCCACACAGCTAGAAAGTGGCACAGTCAGGATCCAGGTGAGAGTTCACTAGCTTTAAAGCCAGAGCCAAGGGGGTTTGTCTGGATTAGAAAGGAGATGGAATTGTGGGTGTCCATGTGTTGATGAGGCCCATTGGTCCAATAGAGGCTGGTTAATGGGGAGTCTTGAAGCCACTAACTGATTTGCAAGGCCCCCAACAGCCACTGGAGACTGGGGAGAGTTTGTCTTCAAGTATGTTATTTCTGCTCCCTGGGCAACAAATTGGAGAGTGCTGAAGGAATAAGCAAAGAAGATGCTATGGTTGTTTCAGGGGAAGACCCAAGAGATGCAAAAAGTAGTGTTTGTCGGGCCGGCCCCGTGGCTCAGTTGGGAGAGTGCGGCGCTGGCGCCGAGGCTCTGGGTTCGGATCCTATATAGTGATGGCTGGTGCGCTCACTGGCTGAGCGTGGTGCAGACAACACCACGCCAAGGGTTGCGATCCCCTTACCGGTCAGGAAAAAAAAAAAAGTAGTGTTTGTCTATTCATTTATTCAGAAAATCTTTAGATTTTATAAGCACCAGGCATCATGCTTAGCCCTAGGGATACATTACCACATTACCAGCACTTGGTGTGAATTGTTTTCATGTTTTCTTTTTAACATGTAGATATTTTCNATGTTATTTCTGCTCCCTGGGCAACAAATTGGAGAGTGCTGAAGGAATAAGCAAAGAAGATACTATGGTTGTTTCAGGGGAAGACCCAAGAGATGCAAAAAGTAGTGTTTGTCGGGCCGGCCCCATGGCTCAGTTGGGAGAGTGCGGCGCTGGCGCCGAGGCTCTGGGTTCGGATCCTATATAGTGATGGCTGGTGCGCTCACTGGCTGAGCGGGGGGCAGACAACACCACGCCAAGGGTTGCGATCCCCTTACCGGTCAGGAAAAAAAAAAAAAAGTAGTGTTTGTCTATTCATTTATTCAGAAAATCTTTAGATTTTATAAGTACTTGGATTATACCAGGCATCATGCTTAGCCCTAGGGATACATTACCAGCACTTGGTGTGAATTGTTTTCATGTTTTCTTTTTAACATGTAGATATTTTCAAGCACAGTACAAGTCAAAAGGATAATATAACACATTTCCAGTAACCTGTCCTGCAGCCCCAATAATTATCAACATTTTCCTGATTTTTGTTTCATCTAACTCCACCAACCCTGTCCTTTTTTTTCTTTTTTTTTTTTTTTGGTTTCTGGAGTATTTTAAAGCAAACTCCAGACAGTATGTTTTTTCAGTTGTAAATCCTTAATTATGTATTTCTTAAAGATAAGGTTATTTTGGGCTTAACATTTTTTGCTAATCCATAGCTTTGATTTTCAAGTTTAATTTTCAAAAGTTCGTTTAGCCCTCAAAAAAAAAAAAATGTAGACCTGTAAGTTGTGACCAGTTATTAGTGGAACCCTAATTATAACATTAGAATGTTTTGCCTTATTTAAAAGTATGGGTTTTTTCCCTCCTCCTCCTCCTCTTCTTTATCTTGCAGCAATACTAGGAATAATAACAGCTACAATACTAGTTGCTTTATCTATGTAGTGCATAAAATTCTTCCACCAACCCAAAGTGGTGGGAATTATTTTCTCTGGTTTGCTGATGAGGAAGCTGAGGGTCATTCATTTTTGTGAAAACTGGAGCTTGCCTCCATCTCTGGCTACAGTGCCCGGCTGTCAAAAGCATGTCTCCTTTATAGATGCTGAACTTTACATTAGTGGTTTTATTTAAAGAAATTGCTCTAGAGCAGAGTCACAAATTTGCAGGACTATGGGCCATGGAGCAGCCAGTGGGCAGGGGGTAAAGGTGGTGGGAAAGGGGGAGCCTTAGGGAGCCACACAGCAGTGGCCTTCTGGAGTAGGCAGTCTCTGCCACCCGAGGTAAGGGACTATGGTTTCTAGAACTTTTAATTTTTCAAGAAAAATTGGAAGTCTTGATTTTATTTGAATTGTCCTAATGTTTTAAATATTCCCTCAGCTAAACAATATACATTGTGGACTTTCTAGCCTACTCACTGCCAGTTTATAATTTCTGCTTTAGAGCAACTTTGAAAATAAATTCTAGGTAAAAATGTAATGATACTGGGCATTGTGCTTAGAGTATTTTATGACTTATCAGAATTGATGATCACAAGCCTGCAAATCAGATGGTGTTAGTATCCCCCTTTTACAGATAACAGAACTGTAGCTCAGAGAAGGTAAGTAACTCGCCCAGTGTCCAGTGTGATAGAGCTGGGATTCAGATCCCAGGTCTGTTTCTCCCTAGAGTGCTTCTCATTATTTCTTATGTTTTAACCAGTATGTTTAAGCTACAGCTAATATTCAGTCAATTCACACAGGACATTTTACACTGAAGCTGACTAAAATGTTTTTTGTAATTTCCATATTTATTTTATGTGGTAACTGCTTTTCTAGCTCTTTCTGTAGGCAGAAGACCTCAAAAGGAATGGTACCTTAAGGAGCATAAAATATAATATAAAAATATAATACAATATATTTTTAAAATAAAATATAAATGTTATATTAACATATAAAATGTGGGCCTGTGCTCTGGCAGAGTTACGAGGACGTTCCACAGATGTGAATAGAGTCATGAGTTGAGACTTTAAAGATCAGAGCACCCTGGAGAAGGAACATGAAACATCCAGCAAGTGAATTCTTTATGTTAGTTCATGTCCTTCTCCCCCGTCCTCTGCCTTCCTTGCCCTCTTTTTTTCCTCCTCCTAAACTTGCTCCCTGCTGTCCAGCGCACAAGGACACAGGTACAGAGAGGTACCGGCACCATAGCAGAGGCAGGTGGTTTGGGAGAGTGCTCCTTCAGTTGTATTTGAGAATTCCTCTCCCATCTCTCCATCTGCCTTTTGTAACTTCATGCCTTTCTATATGTTCAAAGACTCACACTCCACCAACTTTTCTCTCTCTATCTACTCTTTCATGGCAGAGCCTCATTCGCTACCTTAAGTATTTGGGGGGTTTCTGATTAAAGAAAGGACTCTCAGGTGTGAATGGTGCTCAGTCCTCTGGCTAACACTAGTGAACCCTGTTCTACATATGGTCAAATAAGTACCCCACAAATTAAGAGACACTTAAGAGGCATTTTTGAGCATAGTTTGGATGACCTAGTCTTACTCAAATACAGAAATAAGTCATAAACTTTGGATATAAGAAACAACACTTTCTTTTTGTTTCAATAAATTTCCTGTAGTGGGCAGACTTGTTGAGATCATTCCGTGGACCTGTGGCCTAAACTGAGTTTTTTTGCTTTGTTTTTGAAGCTGTAGCATTTAAATATCTCAAGTCCTCTCCGAAGGATTTAGAAAAAGAGGAGCTGATTGAACTTTGAGCTGGGGCCTTGTGGCCTCTTTTAAAAATCTGTATGTGTTCTCCATCCATCCTGGTCTTCTCAGTAACACAGGGAAAGCTTTGAGAGAGACAAAGTAAATCACAGAGAGACTGCCCAGCATGGGTAGGGAACTCTCGCTCCACTCAGGAGCGATGGTAGGGGTGGGAGAGGCCGGAGAATATAACCTTGAGCCAGACCCATCTCCACCTCATTCCTTCATCCGAGCTACTTGCTTGTTCCAAGTCTGTGGAGGGAGAAGTGGAAAACCTGCAGGCAGGAAGGGGAAGGTAGAAGGACATGAAGGGCAACTGGTTAGTTGGTGCCAGGAACTTGGGGGGCAAAGCAGCAGGAAGAAGTGCTGCCTGCATGGAAAATTGCCTTTCTGCTCATAAAGATACTAGAAATCAGATTGGAAGATTAGCAACATTCAGATAAAAATTGAGTTGGAGAAAAGATAGTAAATGAAAGTGGAAAATTTTGTTTATTGTTTAAGAAAGGGAAGATTTTAGAAAATTGAAATAATTTCAGGCTCCCTCACCCCAAGCACTAAATTCTATTTGTTTGAGAAAGTATTGTTGTTAGACTAGTGAACTCATTCTTTTTGTGGAACTGAAATGTGCAGAGCCAGGGAGAAGCGCTATACACAGAACTTTACCCTTGTTTTGGGTCATGGGAAATGTTGGCTTCAGGTAAACTGAGCCAAATTTTGTTTGTGCTATGTTTAGGGACCCATTCTGAGTCCCTCCAAAAGGGAGCGGGGAGAGAGAGACCCCCACGTTTTTCTTGTTGCCCACTTTCCTTTAAACCTTCTCCAGCAGTAGCCAGGCAGGCACTTGGACTCCGTGGTTTCCTTTCAAGTTGGGACCGACTGTTTGCTCCAGACAGATGGGCCTTGTGTGCGGTGAGTCGCAGAAGCCTGGCTAAGGGAGCGATCCTGCCTAACAAAGAGCGGGATCCATTTCTAGTTGAGGAAGAGATATTAATTAAATATAAAATACACAGGGCTCTTTTGAATGTCAGGCTTGGGGAGAAATAGCTTTTTTTCTTTAGCAATGTGCAAAGATTACCAAGCCAATGTTTGACTTTCATTACTATTATCAGTACTTTATATTAATGTATCTGTATCTCTAACAGCAGTTCTACAAGGACACCATTGGGGTCTCATTTTACAGAGGAAAGAACTGAGGGTCGAAAGACTCGAGTGAATTGCCCAGTTACTTAGCTAATTAGTGAAAGAACAAGATTTTGAATCATATTTTGTCTAGTTCCAAAATGTGAGGATGAACTTACTGCCTGTGATAGAAAGGTAGACCAGCCACTGCGGGACTCTGGGTGACTTATTAAACTCTCTGAAGCTAAGATGGTGGTAGCAGTCTCAGCTCACAACAGTTATTGAAGGGAGCAAATAAGATGGCATGTTAATGTCCTGGACGGTTGTAAGTGCAATAAAATTTAGTTTCCTCCTGTCTTACCGCTAGTATTTTCTGTCGGTCACAGATATACTATGACCTAGTTTGAAGTAAACTCAATCCTCCATCAGAGGCATGAACTTTGCAAATGGATGCTCATTGCTCTTCTGTTAGGGTCAAAATACTTACCTTCCTGGGAATTTTTCTTTCCCAGCCAAAGATATAACCCCAGAGTGAATTAAATGTGATTATTTTTCTTCATTAATGTCACCTGTCAACTCCTGAATTCCAGCTTTTCAGTGGAAATAAATACTGCATCTTTCTTTATTGTTGACAGGAATCTGATTCGGTCTTTAGAAGGCACTTCTCTGGAGATGAGAAGTGTCTTCCATCGTGACCACCCGCGTTACTGATGGAAGATCAATGAATCAGATTCAAAGATGTCAGTGTACCCTTTTGTTCTGATCACTAGAAAGGAGTGTCTGGATCAAAACTCAGTTCCCTGGATTAGTTCTTTCAAAACAGGGAGAAAATAAAAAATACTAGAAAGGCAAAGTCTTTTGTTGTAAACCCCAACTTGGGAAATATGATAGTTCAGAGTTCACGGCAGGGACCTCTCTGTAGACTGGTCCATATGAGAGTTTTGGTCATACCATGTCCCTGCTAACACGTGGCACCGTCTGTCAGCTATTCCTCATCCTTTAAAGGTATTTATCCATTACAGTCATTGTTTCTGTTGGCCACGCTTCATGCTTTAAACAGTTTCTTCATCTTTCTTTTTTTTTTTTTTTTTTTTTTTT
>NW_007727008.1:298972-300489 GCF_000696425.1 Galeopterus variegatus
GCACTATCCAGTGCGCCACCGGGCCGGCCCCTTCATCTTTCTTTTGCATCACTAAGAGATATAAAACCTTACGTATTCTTTCTCTGTCTTCAGATGAGAAGACTTGTTTGGCTTTTGAAATTTATTTCAGTAAACATTCAGGCAGTGCTAGCATTGGGTTTGAAGAGATGGCTGGCTCACTGTGTCTACCATCTGGAGACACACAGCATGGATTTCTGGATCAGGTGGACAAATGCTGTTCATCTAGAGATTAGGAGCAGGGAGCCTCACACAGGGTTGGAGGCTTCTTCCAACCTCCCAGTCTAATGGTTAGCCTTAGATTAGATATTTCCTTTCTTTTCGTCAAGGAAATTCTTCCTTTAAAGCATTTTTTCATACGCAGATGGCATTATTTAACCTTTCTTCTTCTTGAAGAACTCTTGACTTGAAGAGGACACATTTGACTAAAATTTAGTTCAACAGCTGAGATGCATGATAATTTCCAGATATTTATTTATGGTAGCTAAATAACTTTAAAACAGTAAATAAAGGTATGACCTAGGATGCCTGTCATGTGACAAGTCATTTCCTACATGTGTCAAGAGTATGTTTCAACCATCCTGCAGACATGACACTGTGTGCTTTAGCAGAGTTTTTTAGAAATAACAATATTGCTCCTTTTCAGAAATTTGGAACTATCCGAGCAGATTTGATTGAACAGATGAGATTCAAACAGAGACTGAAAGTGATCCAAACACTGGAGGACACTACAAAACGGAACGTGGTAAGTCCTTTGAGAAACAACGGGTAGGCTTCTGTCTTCATCCTGCCTCACATTCCTGCCAGCTCATAAATTCCTGCTTGACAGAACTGTAGATAATTTAAAGGAAGAAACTTAGAGGCTTTTCCAATATGACACTTTTTGAGTTTGTAAAACTTGTTGTGCTTATTATTTCTGTAGGTACGAACCATTGTGACAGAAACTTCCTTTACCATTGATGAGCTAGAGGAACTTTATGCTCTTTTCAAGGTGAGTTTCAAAGTAAATTCACGTCCATTTAAAGGAGTAAAAGAGTTTACTGTAGTAACTCAGTTCTTGATTTTCTGTTAAATTGTTAAGGTCTCCACATGCATAAATAGGAAGACAGAGCTGAGAGCACAAATCTGGAGTACTTTATATAAAAAGTAAACACATTCTTCTAACTAATTTAAGTTGATGTTTTAGTTCTCTTCCACTCCATCTAATATTCTGGCTGTATCCTTGGACCTAAAAAATAGATTATTGCTTTATAATACTCATTAGAACAGTGGTGACCGAGTTTAAATTCTGCCTAGAATTCTTGTAAATTGTAATTTCCTATATTAAGCTGTGAATCACCCTTAAAAAAGATAATATGTAGCTGGAATAAGAATAAAGCTGTCTAAATGTCTAAGGAAAAACATAATTGGTTAAGTTTTTGTGATGTCTATTTTACTATTCAGCCCCTACCAATCTTGATTCTTGACAAGAAAGTATTATGTTAGTAAATAAAGCAATG
>NW_007727008.1:301068-303271 GCF_000696425.1 Galeopterus variegatus
TGAAAAAAGACAAAAAAAAAAAAGAATCATAGATTAAAATGTGGCAATTAACAGGAAAAACTGTTTAAAAGATGCCTTTTACTCATGTGCAGGCACCAATTTTATCATAATCTCTAGTTACTGTCAGAACTAAATTTGGCTGTTTTGAGCACCACAAAGAAAAGTGCAGGAGAAAATATACAGGAACAAACATAAAGATCAGAATCGAATACTAATAGTTCTTACAATCAGAGAGCATGATAGTTTAAGAGTGTTCTTGCTCATATTCCTACTTGCCTTCTAGTCACTGGAGGACACCACCATTTTATTTATTTTTGTTTCACAAGTACCTGGTAAAGGGCTCTCCCCTAGCAGGTTTTCCAAAAGTGTATTGAATTCAAAGATAAATTAGTGACTGATTCTCAATATAGCACAGTCCCCGACTTTTCTGATGGGGAAACTGAGGCCCAGAAACATTGAGGTTATCTAGGTTTCAGAGCTGCGGGAGCAGCGTTACCCACAGAATGGACAACAGCGCCCCCACCAGCCTCCATTTAGCACCTGAGGGTGAAGACTCTAGTGTGCCAGCTTATTAATATTTTTTCATACATGTTAAACACCTGCAGCTAATTGCTCGGTGTAAGGAGGTTATCTATAAGGAAAGGGTCCCTGTGTTTCATAAGGGAGAAACAGTGATCCAACTGAGATGCTGAGGACCAGAAGAAATCTGCTTCACAGGGCAGTGGGCATAGGACCAGGGTTCTGGGAGAACTGAACAGAAGTGGGTGTGGCAGCTGGAGGCATCAGGGACATGGACAGATAAGAGAAAGGACTATGACAGTAGAAAGAGGAGGCTGACTTTGGAAGACACCAGAAGAAGGAGGACCAGGGGTGCTTGCGTAGAAGTCCCAGATCCAGAGATCATTGGAGCCACGTCTCACCTGGGCACGGCTGCACTCTCTGGTCTGCTGCACTCTCTGGTCTATGCACCTTCAGGTGCCGGGTGTGTCATTTGAACCTTGAGAATATTCCTAAAGCAAGCAAGTTTTCCTTATACTCAGAACTCCTGCCTTATGGGTGTGTTGACAAACACAAGTTCCCCAGGTCTACTCAGCACCCCAGAAGAGAACCTAAGACTGTTTGCTGGTGTCAAGGATGGATCGGAGTCTCTGGTACTGTGGAACCCAAGATAAAAAATTCAGTTCTGGACTCTTTCCTGAGTCTTCGGAACATTTCAATTGGCTTTAATTCACTTTCACAAACATTTATTGAGTCCTTGCTATGTGTCAGGCACCCTGCCAGAGTTTTTAGTCCTTTAAAAAGCCGATTTGGGGGTGTTTTCCTTCAGATACAAAGGGATGATGCAATCCCCCTCCCAAAGAGTTTACTGCTTGGGCTTTGGGGTAAAACTTGAGGAAAAAAGCGAAAGGCTGCACCCTGAGGCAGATTTGGTAGAAAGTGTGGCTCAGGGCACCTTTGCCCTAGTTTCTCTTGAACTCTTTCCAAATTAATCCTTCTGTTTTAATATCTGGGTACTTAGCTCCTAAATGTGTTGGTCAGTGGGGATCTTATCAAGGAATTTGGGAGATGATCTGTATGGCTTGTTTGCTCCTGATGGCAGTGAGCACCATGAAAGTTTCTGCACCCACGTTCAGGCCTGGTTCAGAGTAACTTGGGAGCTTAGAGTTAGGGGGAAAGGCTTTGAGAACCTTTATCAACTGATGTAGCTCAGGTAAGGGGGACCCTTCCCAGGGATGTGTCACCAACACAGTACAGCCCGCAGAGGATTGCTGGGCTCCACCTGTGCTAATTCAGAGGACAACTCAACCCAGCAGGCCACTGTGACCTCAGTATTCACCATCCTTCCTCTGATATCTCACTGCCTTTGCCCTGCAGCCAGAAATGCACCCCTAAGGCCCTGGGGAACTCTGACGCAGCTTCCTTTATTCTGCCAAGACTGCACTCCAAGAAACCTGACGTGTTGCTTTCCACCTCTCTTTCCCTGTGCACACTCCTCTTTTTTACCTTATTAGCTACAATTTCCAGTAAACAATGATGATAAAGACATTGGTCTTCTTTGAATCTTTTCTAAATGAGAGCAAAATTGAAATACCTCACACTCGAAACTGATACCCGCCCTTTTCGGAAGCCCTAGACAAAGGAGAAAAATCTGTTTCAAAAGTGTTTTTTTTTTTTTTTTTTTTTTTTTTTTTTTTTTTTTTTT
>NW_007727008.1:304271-314565 GCF_000696425.1 Galeopterus variegatus
CCCAGCAGGCCACTGTGACCTCAGTATTCACCATCCTTCCTCTGATATCTCACTGCCTTTGTCCTGCAGCCAGAAATGCACCCCTAAGGCCCTGGGGAACTCTGACGCAGCTTCCTTTATTCTGCCAAGACTGCACTCCAAGAAACCTGACATGTTGCTTTCCACCTCTCTTTCCCTACGCTCACTCCTCTTTTTTACCTTATTAGCTACAATTTCCAGTAAACAATGATGATAAAGACATTGGTCTTCTTTGAATCTTTTCTAAATGAGAGCAAAATTGAAATACCTCACACTCGAAACTGATACCCGCCCTTTTCGGAAGCCCTAGACAAAGGAGAAAAATCTGTTTCAAAAGTGTTTTTTTTTTTTTTTTTTTTTTTTTTTTTTTTTTTTTTTATTGCAGTGCTTGTAATGAAATACCTGGACAGTACAGAAGGGAATAAAGTAAAAATAAAGTCCTCTTTTTCATGCCCCTCTTGTCTCCTCCACCTGCCACCCAGAGCTAACCATAAATGCTCGTGTGGGGGTGTGGGTGTTCCTCCAGACCTTTCTATTGCATGCTTTATTTTTGTGGTCTTCCTAGAATAGGCATATATTTCTACCAGAGTCAGTATGACCTCATGAATAAAGAGGCTGTCTTTTTTCCAAGGACAGAAGCAGGAAGCTCTTTGCTGGATCCAGATCTCTGTTCTCACCGTGGTGGCTCCTATGCTAATAATTTCTCTAGAGCTATTTGCAGATGTGTGAAATAGGAAGCCCACACACTTGTAGATTGAATACTGTGTTTCTATGGTAATGTATTTAGGTGACCAGGGAAGCAGGGGCTTATGTGTAATACATGGGGTATTAAAGTGGGAATTAGGAAACCCCAAGTCCATCATGGATCTGCTTTAGCTAACTGGTTGGTTGACCTTGTGTGAGCCACTTGACACCTGGACTTCACCGTCTTCACCTAGAAAACAAGGTAGTCGCATTATCTAAATTCCAGATCCTTTTCAGGTTAACATTCTATTTCTTTCTTTTATGTTAAACAATTTTTTTTTTCTCTTTATGGGAATTAATTCTTTCTAAAATGTTTTGTGAGTGTGTGTAAGGGGGAAGAGAATGGAGGAGGGGCAGGTTCCCTTACTTTCTTCACCTACATCCAGTAATAGAACCAATCTTTCATGCCAGATGTAACCTGCAGAAATGGTTGGCCTGGAGTTGGTGGAGGGCTGGTCAAATGGAGATCTGTGGGGAGCAGGGAGAAGACTGTGAGGGTGGGCCTTTTCATCCTGCCATCTGCTGCGAGATAGAGGCCCAGGAATCCTTCCATTCTTTATTTTTCAGGCCGAGCACCTAACCAGCTGCTACTGGGGCGGGAGCAGCAACGCACTGGACCGCCACGACCCCAGCCTGCCTTACCTGGAACAGTATCGCATTGACTTTGAGCAGTTCAAGGGGATGTTTGCTCTTCTCTTTCCCTGGGCGTGTGGAACGCACTCCGACGTGCTGGCCTCCCGCTTGTTCCAGTTATTAGACGAAAATGGAGACTCTCTGATTAACTTCCGGGAGTTTGTCTCTGGGCTAAGTAAGGACGTGATATTATTATGTGAGTGGGGATGGGGACAATGGGGCAGTGACTATGGGGCAGTGACCCTGGTGTTCCTCAGTGCAGCCCTCAGGGCCGCAGCCCTACTGTGCTGCATTTAGAGGGCCGAGAAGCACATATTGAAGGTTTGCAAACGGATCATAAAATTTGTTTTTAGTTCATGACTATGTTATATGGAAAAATCATTGCCTTCTACATTAGCTTTCAACACAAGTTACAAATACATTGTCAGAGAAATTGCAAGACAATAAAATGCCACCACAAACACTGAAACCGTAGACCATGATAGCTTTACAAGAGAAAAAAAATGGGTGGTGGATTGCTTTCCTTTGATGAAAAAAATACATTTATATTATATATTATATATAGTTCAGTACATAATTTCATCATATGTATAATTGTAGAGTGTTTCACTAAAACTTTTCATAATGCTTTTAATAAAGGGCTGAAAACCCACAACAGCTCTGCAGTCTAAATGGAAGTCTTTTCTCTCATTTTGTCAGGAGAGCATGCTCCCACGCCCACACATCCCCTCACGCCTCTGACTTGTTTACTGCTGCCCCGTATATCTTGCTGCCTTTTTGGACTCTTGTTTTATTTATAATTGGATCAAAAATCTCTATGGCAGTAGAGCTTGGCCCACCTGATGTAAGTTTGTAGATGCAGCAGGCATTATGTCAAGCTGCCAGAATGAGGTTAGAAGGAATTTTTTTTTTAAATTCTGATTATGACACTGTGACTCTGGGCAATGATGTGCCCAAGGAAAGAAAAAAAGGTCAGGCATAGAGCCAATAATGATTTCAAAGAGCACGCTTAACCTGTAAGAATAATGTCTGGAATGTGTGAAGTCCAGAGGCAGCTGATGGCTTTTTAAAAAATGCCAGTGAGGTAGGTGAGGGCCTCTTAGATAAGAAAAAAAACTGTATAAAATGCTCATATATATGCTTAAAAATGGGGAGAGGTAGGAACTAACCTTTATTGAGTGCAGGCACTATTCTGATGCTATACCACTTAAAACAACAGACCCTTGAAGTAATTATAATTCTAACTGAAATTATACAGCATTTACTATGTGCTAGGCACTGCCCTAACGCTTTACGGGCATTTAATGCGCCTAAGGACACAGAGCCACGTAGTTTGTGTTTGATTCCAGCTACCTTGAAGGCACAGTTTGTGCTATTACTACAAGTATTATGCTCTATTGCCTACTTGCTTACTACGGTTATCCCCATTTTCAGCTAAAGAAATGGAAGCTCAGAAAAGTTAAGTAACTTGCTGGGACATTAGTTTTTAGCCAGTCGATAAATATGTTATTGAACTGAATGGAGAAGCACAGTTAGTACGCACTGGACCCAGGATTCAAATGACGGCTGTCTCTCGAAATCTTATCCTTTTCTCATTATTCCACACTGCAGATAGTAAAAGGGAATTTTCTTTTTTAGGGGGAGGGAAGCGGTATTAATTTTTAATTACACAAGTAATACATAGTACATTCTGCTTTTTTAAAAAGTGACACAAAACAGACAAGGCTTAAGACTCCTTTGATTCTACCCTAATCTTTTTTGCTTTCAAGGTAACTATTGATTATCATATTGGTTTCATGGTAGGAGGAAATGAGGCAAAATGTGTGTGTGTGTGTGTGTGTGTGTGTGTGTGTGTGTGTGTGTAAGTGGTCTCCAGCATGGGATCAAGAGTCAGACAAATCTAGGTCCAAATCCTGGGCCTGCCACTTACTAGTTTATGACCTTGAATGAATAACTAAACACAGATAAGCTTGACTTTTCTCATCTGTAAAAGGGGATAATAATTGTGCCCATTTCAGAATTACTGTGAGCCATCATGAAATAATACATGGAAAGAAGTTGGCATAAGGCTCCACACAGTGGATGGTTATTAAATGTCTGTCATTTTTATGATTAACATTATTGACATTTCATGATAACATTGGCATATTATTATCAGTCAGTGTGCAGACGTCTTGGGGTTTCGTTAACTGCGGTCAATATGAAACTCCAGGGTGAGAGTGTAAAATGTTGAATGCGAACTTAGGCTATACTAATGGAAGAGTCAGGAATAGTTCCACTACCTACCCCTGAAGTCGCCAAGAGGCTTCTGGAACTCTGTCCAGAGAGACATTGAATGAGATAAGATGTATGTAGATAAGAATAGGGAAGGGCATACAAACCATGTCATTTGAGAAAGTTGAAAATTTGGAGATATGCAACCTGGAAAGATAAACTTGCCCTGAAACGGTAAGAGGGAAAGGATAGCTGCCTTTAAAATCTGAAGGATCATTGTAGAGAAGAGGCAATAGACCTACCCTGCTTGGCTTTAAAGAGTAGAATGAAAGGAAGAGGAGTACATAGTTCTAAGCCATTTTTGAGTTGTGGACTCTTTGAGATCTGGTAAAGGATACGGACATTTTCTTCCCACAAAATGACATACATACATAAACACAAAATTTTACGTTTTATGGGGTTCATGGACTTGACAAAGTTGAGACTACAGGTTAAGGATCCTTAGACTAAAGTAAAAATTACAGAAGACCTTTCAGAATTTAGAGGATGCGTCTGTGGAATGGGATACCTCTGGCAGTAGCGAGTTCCCTGTCTTTGGGGATGTTCAAGCAGATGCTAGATGCGTATCTCACGTGTGTGTGTGAGAGGAGGCCCCTACATTAAGTGGAAGGTTGGAAAAGATAACCCTGAATGTCCCTTCCAACCTAGATTCTATGATTCCTCTTTTTCTTCTTTTTCCAAATCTAATTCATATCTAACTAGACGCTCGGAAATATATATTTACAAAAAGTTTTCTGATACAAGGAATAAATATAGACTTTAAAGGACACGAGTAACAGGATATTTTGAGTGAAGCTATGATGATATAATGGCAGGTAGATCAGAATAAATTAAAATGAAGAAACATTTAGGAGAACTCAAAAGCAACTAAGAAGGACTTCTAAAATGAGGAATTTGAAAAAATCTCAAACATATTTTGAGATTATTTCTGAATTCTAATAGTTATTTAGGATGTTGAGGCCCAGTCATATGACATTTCTCATTAGTAACACTATTATATGCCTGGCACTGTTTAAGTGCTTTGTATATATTAACACACTTAGTCCTCACGTTTCATGGGATCCTTATGTCAAGATCACTGGTAGAATCTTCTATTATCTTGCCTTACAAGGGGAAACCAAGGTACAGAGAGGTTAACTCTCCCAAGATTTGAAACCAGCCATCCTGGTTCCAGAGCTCTTAACCCAAATATGTTCTGGCCAGACCTTTTGTGACACAATGTCTTGGTTCCAGCTTATAAAAAGCAGACTTTTCAGGTAACACTAAGTCCAGAGGGGTTACCTGTACACTCAGTGCATTTCACATTGGTACTTATGTGACTTCTAGGTGCCGCATGCCATGGGGATCTCACAGAGAAACTCAAACTCCTGTACAAGATGCATGTCTTGCCTGGTAAGTGAGCTACATATAACCATGACCTGGTTTCAAATCTCTTTTTTTGAGGTAAGCTGTTTGCCTCTTTTTGATGTACAAAATCATTCATTGGTCACTGAGAGCAAACTGAATAATGGCTATTTCCATAAGTTCCTGAATCAGCTTGTGCTTGGTTCTGTGGTCATTTACCTGTCTGAAGTATGAGTTGCAGTAATAGACAAGAGCAGGTTTCTGCAAGAGAAAGAATGGATAGCATTTTGAAATACACAGGACAGAAGGATTGTGAGAGAGAAAATGAGTGGGGAGACGTGGAGAGTCTGAGTCCAGGGGAGCAGTTTTAACATTGACAGGAACAAGGGGGAAAGATGGTCAGGTTTTGAGTTCAATTTTAGACAAGGTTTGTCCCAGCTGGGATATACCTAGCAAATACTAAAAACAAAAAAAAAATGCAGAGAGATTGTCACTAAGGATAGAGATATGGTAAAACTATAGATTTGGGAATTACCTCTACAAAATACAATTTGGTTTGTGAAGTATTATTCCATAGAATTTGAGAAAATCTGTCAAAAGGAAAACGTAAATTCGAGATTTGGGAATTACCTCTACAAAATACAATTTGGTTTGTGAAGTATTATTCCATAGAATTTGGGAAACTCTATCAAAAGGAAAACGTAAATTCGGTGTGGAGTAGTTAAAAAAGAAAATGAAGTTAGAAATGGAGTGATCTCCCCACTAAGGTTTTAGAGACAGTAGGCATTCGAGGCCCACAATGATGTGACCCCACCCCACCTGTGGGACTTTAGATTCTCACCCTAACTTGTGTCATTTTCTTTAATAATTAAAGCTCACTTTCATTGAGTCATGGCCCTACCAAGATGAGAATTACATTTCCTCTCCTCTCTAGAGCCATCCTCTGATCAAGATGAGCCAGATTCTGCTTTTGAAGCAACCCAATACTTCTTTGAAGATATCACCCCAGAATGCACTCATGGTAAGTGACTTTTCTCACCCTGGGTACATATTTATTTTCTACAGAGCCCTCTGTTACTGGAAAAAGATGTGCTTCCAAAGCTAGTCAATCAAAAAAGTGTATAAATACAGTTGCCTGATATGTTACTTTTCTTTCACATTTTTGAGGTTAGGCAGGTACTTTAGCCCACTGAAGGGACCGTGTACATTGTGTCCCACTGGCTTGGAAAAAGCACATCCTGTAGAGCTATATGCTTTGCTCCCCTCTCTCTCCTAGGGCCACGGTCATTAAGAATGTCATCCTGTTATTGTGCAGCTCTCAAGTATTGAGACTGGCATTTATATCAGAAACCCTCCTCTATATCTGTCTTTGCTCCCTAACAGGGGATGGCAAACCATGGCCCGTGGACCAAGTCCAGCCTCTCACCTACTTTGTACAGCCTGTGAACTAAGAATGGTTTTTACATTTTTAAATATTTTTTAAAAAAAATCAAATGTAAAATAATATTTTATGACACATGAAAAGTGTATACGGTTCTTAAATTGAGTGCCTATAAATAAAGTTTTATTGGAACACAGCCAAGCTCATTCATTTATATACTGCACATGGCCGTTTTCATGCTGCAGTGGAAGAACTGAGCAGTTAAAAGAGACCATATGGCCTGCAAAGCCTAAAATATTTACTATCTGGCCTCTTACAGAAGAAGTTTGCCGCGCTCTACTCTGATTGTTAGGTCTACATGGATGTGATTCAACTCATTGTATATATCTCCTAATGTTCATGTTAAATCTTGTACTACTTTGTCTTATATCAGTGTAATCAACATCTCTCGGCTTGCTATTGCAGAACGTTATTTACCTTCTAATTCATCATTCAGATAGTTTCATCACTGCACCTATGTCTGCAAGTAAACATAGATTGCTCCTGGGGTACTCATGCCTCTTAAATCTTGCCATCCCCCAATAAGCACAGCTTAGACCTGCTTTTAAACTGCAAATACCTAAGTGATTGAGTAGAGAGAAGTGAGCCGGGCTCTGTCATCTTAAGATTGGCAGTACGAGTTGAGGGTAGGAGCTCTGGACAGAATGCTAGCTCTGTGTATTGTTACCTGCTATGCAGGTGGATTCCTGCATCTCTGATCCTCAGGTTCTTTGTGTGGAGAGTGGAGTTGATAGGATGATAGCTGTCATAATGGGTGAAGATAGGACCTAATGTGGTAAAGTTTTTCACATGGTGCCTTGGCATATCCTGCAACATTCTTAATATTATTAATAATCAAATTCTGGCTACAAAATGTTAGCTATATCTTTGGTGGGCACTCATTTCAAACAAGGATTCTCTTGTTTCAGAAATGCTTCAGGAATGGTCACATGCCAACAGTATTTAATATCATTAAAAGATGCTTTTTAAAGTATGTTTTTTTAGCTCCAAAAGTATTATTACTTTGTGTTAAAATTTCTAAGTAGGATAAAATATATAAAATAAGCTAATGCTGTCTTAAAATCTTACTATAAAAAGATAACTGACTATTAATACCTTGAAATATTCTTTTCAGTTTTTTATTCATATATGATATACACACATGCACATATAAAACTGGGATAAAACTACCTATACAGTTTTGTATCCTGATTTTTTTTCACTTAAAATCCAATGAGAATGTTACCATGTCAATTAAAAATTCTTTGAAAACATGGCTTTTAAATATTTATATAATATCTACTACATGGGCTTACCATACATTAAATATTTGTGAATATCTATTTGTTTTCTAAATCATTTTCAACATTCAGAGGAGAGAAATTTCCTGATGACATATAGTACGTTGTCCTCGGTCTGTCTTAAAGGCTGCCAAGATTGATTTGACACCAAATACAGTAAAGATCACATATCTGGAAGCCAGTCACCTGCTGGGTGGCTGAAGAAGATCTGGAATGCACTTTCACAGCTGACAAACTAAATGGAACCTGAGGTCATTGTATACCTCTCCCTTTTGAAGTCCTTATGTGCACTGTAATTCCTGCTTTAAGAAGAAAAAAGAAAACATGTTTAAGAGGATTCCTTTTAAGGAACATATTTTTGAAATGCCAATTTATGAATCTGAAGGAATTTTGTAGCCTGTAACATTTTATCAAAAAAAACAAAAAGTTTTTTTTTTCCTTCTTCCAGCAACATAGATTTTAATTTGCTTGTAAGAGTGAGTTCTTAATCTTTTGCAGGTCTTGGCAGAAGACCAATCTCATATATGCAAAGTTAAGATGATAATATATCAGAAAGCGGAGAGAAATCATCATTCACTAGGGCAAGAATCACCATTTTTTAAGTACCAAAGACTTAAATGTGGCATCATTCCTTTAACTTTCAGTTGTAACCAAAACCCCAGCTGTGAGAAAGAATTCTGGGAGAGCCCCTCACCTGGAGATAGGGTTGTCAGATAAAATACTTGACATTCATTAAAATTTGATTTTCAGATAAAAAGTAATTTGCTTTGTATGTCTAACGCAATGTTAGGGATATTTTTATACCAAATTATTTGTTCCTTATTTGAAATTCTAAATTAACTGGGTGTGCTGTTGTTTTGTTTGCTAAATCAGGCAACCCTAGGTTTCTATTTTGTAGGCAACCCCAGGGTTTTCTGTTTTGTAATACAAATGCCAAATCTATGGATATATTATGTGACATTCTACTTTTTTCTTCTGAATATTTCCTGGTAGTTGTTGGACTGGATAGCAGAAGCAGACAGAGTGCAGACGATGGCTTTGTTACAGTGAGTCTAAAGCCGGATAAAGGTACAGATGTTCTCTTCTATGTGTTTGCCTTCTTGCTGGTTGAACACTTGTTTCCTGACCTGTGAACACTTATTTCTTGACATTTGGATTTTAGGGAAGAGGCTGAATTCTCAAGAAAATCGTAACTATCTGAGATTCTGGACTCCAGAAAGGTCTTCCAGGTCGAAGAATGCAAAGGATTTACCCAAATTGAATCAGGTAAGTGCTTAGCATTTCAATCCATTCATTTCAAATCTTGCTCTTTTCCAGTCATAGATAAATACAGAATAAGGACTCTTCAAAGATAATGGTAACTTGGGAACACTTAATTAGTATCTATTTGGATCTATTTTGTACATGTTTTTATGCATCAAAAATATGCTCAGTTGTGAGAAAATGATCTGTTCAGAGAAAATGTGAACCAAAAATATTTGGTTTTGAGAGAACACACATCTCATTCCGATCATTAAAAATACTCTCAGATATTTAAAAGACAAGCCTGTGTCATTTTCAGATCACTGTGCTTGGCTGTAAAGATGTCTGAAACATGTTTTCCTTTCAAAACTAGAGGGAAACAGATGAGTCTGGGATTTCTGCAAGATGCTTCAACAAGGAAAGAGTGAGCTAATGAATCAAATGTATAACAGTCATTCTTGCCTCTGTGTGACAGGTACATGCAGGTTTATTATTTCACTCTTTCTACTTTCATGGAAGTTTGAATTTTTTCAAGTTAAAAATGGAAACATCAACAAGGCGACCTTAAACAACGTGCCTGTCCATCCTGCATACTCAGTACAGGACTTCCTGGGGATCTTCAGAAGCCATCAATCATTTCAGTGGCTTTTGAGTCCTCCCTCCTGCCTCCCTGGTCCCCACTGACTTCCCATTCTTTGTGTTTTTCCCAATCACTTTCCAGGGGCAGTTTATTGAACTGTGTAAGACCATGTATAACATGTTCAGCGAGGACCCGAACGAGCAGGAGCTGTACCACGCCACGGCGGCGGTGACCAGCCTCCTGCTGGAGATCGGGGAGGTCGGCAAGCTCTTCATCGCGCCGCCTGCCAAGGAGGCCGGGGGTGCGGGCAGCGGGCCCGCCTGCAGCCCGGCCATCCCGGGTGTGCTCTTCCCCAAGAAAGGGCCCGGCCAGCCTTACGTGCTGGAGTCCACTGAGCCCCTCCCGGCCAGCCTGGCGGCCGACAGCGAGGAACACTCCCTCGGAGGACAGATGGAGGACATTAAGCTGGAGGACTCCTCGCCCCGGGACAACGGGCACTGCTCCTCCATGCTCATCTCCGACGATGACACCAAGGACGACAGCTCCATGTCCTCGTACTCGGTGCTGAGCGCCGGCTCCCACGAGGAGGACAAGCTGCACTGCGAGGACATTGGGGAGGACACAGTCCTGGTGCGCAGCGGCCAGGGCACGGCGGCGCTGCCCCGGAGCACCAGCCTGGACCGGGACTGGGCCATCACCTTCGAGCAGTTCCTGGCCTCCCTCTTAACCGAGCCAGCG
>NW_007727008.1:314754-320181 GCF_000696425.1 Galeopterus variegatus
CTCCCTCGGAGGACAGATGGAGGACATTAAGCTGGAGGACTCCTCGCCCCGGGACAACGGGGCCTGCTCCTCCATGCTCATCTCCGACGACGACACCAAGGACGACAGCTCCATGTCCTCGTACTCGGTGCTGAGCGCTGGCTCCCACGAGGAAGACAAGTTGCACTGCGAGGACATTGGGGAGGACACAGTCCTGGTGCGCAGCGGCCAGGGCACGGAGGCGCTGCCCCGGAGCACCAGCCTGGACCGGGACTGGGCCATCACCTTCGAGCAGTTCCTGGCCTCCCTCTTAACCGAGCCAGCGCTGGTCAAGTACTTTGACAAGCCCGTGTGCATGATGGCCAGGATCACCAGTGCAAAAAACATCCGCATGATGGGCAAGCCCCTCACCTCGGCCAGTGACTACGAAATCTCAGCCATGTCGGGCTGATACAGGCGCCTTCCCTGGGGAGGGGCGGGGGAGGGGAGGGACTTTTTTATGTTCTGTGTTGGGGTTTCTTTCTTTCTTTTAAATTAAATATTTATTAGTACCTGGCTTGAAGCCTAGTGTTTTCATAATGTAATACAATGAAATCTGTTGGAGAAATATTTGAACACCTCCATGTAGGTGCAGTACACTCTTGTCGGGGGTGGGGGATTGACCAAAATACAGTTTATTCAGTGAATTCCAAAAAAAAAAAAAGATGAATCTGTCAGTGATATATATGTATTATGACATTAATCTTGCTGTTGAGCTGTACACGTGGTTTAAAAAATAATGCGAAATAAGGCAGCAGTCATTTGTGTATTCAGGCTTTCTAAATAAAATTAAGGAAAACGAAATGCACAAATACAAGACTGTTCTTAACTAGGACAGGCATTGTCAGCTGGGGTAAATCCTACACCACTTTAGGAAGTCTTAAAAATATTTTTTAAGATTTGAAGTATTTTTCTTAAAAGTCCTCTATTCAAAAATCATTTGATAGATGTTTCAAGGGGAAAACATCTGGGGTTCTAAACAGTTACGAAAGCATAAGTGATTTTTACATGACATCAGAATAACACTTGTATTTGACCAGTTTGGACAGATACCAGACCAATTTTGCATTAAAAAGAATTGTTCTGATTATTTATCTCAGCTGACCAGAATTCAGTGAAAATTAACAGTCTTTTGTTACAGAGAATCTGAGAGTGGTGGCAAAGGTGATAGAGGGCTCAGGATGGGTTTTTGGTTTTGTTTTTGTTTTAAAAGAGTAAAAGTACCAGTGCTTCTGATATTGGATTTTCAGCTTCTCGTTACTCATTGCAAATAAGGGAAAAAATGATAAACTTTATCATTTCCATACTCTCCATAGATTCAAAAAATTATACCATGTATGACATATACCATCTTTCCATTAAATCAATGTAGAGATCATGTAAACTGAAAAAAAAAATCTGCAAGATAATGTAACTGAATGTTTTAAAACAGAACTTGTCACTTTATATAACAGAATAGTATGCTCTATCTATTTCCTAAATGGATGTAGAAATGAAAACTAGCGCACCTGCACTTTGAAATTCTTGCTTCTTTTTTTATTACTATTATGGTTTTGTTTTTTACAGATGTTGAGAGATTTTTTCTTCTTATTGTTGAATTCATAAGTGTGGTCACATTTCCTTCGCTGATTTGAAATATTCCTTTCAACACATTCCTTTATTTTATTATATGTTGTGTCCTTATTTTAGCTATTGCTGTAGTTGTTTTTTATTTTGTTACATAATGATTTTTAAACTGTCAAATGAAGTAGTGTTAACCTCAAATAGGATAAATGTGAACAAATAAAATACATCAGATACTCAGATACATCTTTTTATCTTTGTGCTTGAGTTCTTGCCTAAGAAATAACATTATTCCTTTGACAACTTTGCAGAGGAAATTTTATTAGGCATTGATTTGACTAGGTAAATAAATTTCTATAGACAAATATTTTGAGATAAAAAATACAATTTGTGGAATATCAATGAGTGTATTTAAAATAAGAGAATTATCAGCTATCTAATTTAAAATGCTTGTACTACATAAGATATAACGGGGTGAAAATTTCTCTGTTAAATCTTTATTAGTACACTGTAATACGATTTGGTATGTATTTAATCAAATAACCAGTCATTTGTTTGATTGGACTCTAAGACTGTTACACTTAAGTGTGCCTTAAGAAATGCTGTAAAATCTGATAATCTCAACTGCCAAAGTCTCACCTTGCTAGAATCAGAGAAAGGGTTGGGAGGAGAATAAGGGTGCATTTAAATGTGTAGCCCTAAAAAAAATAAAAAAATAAAAAATAAGTATGTAGCCCTGGATAAACAAGGGAAGCCAGCATTTTCCATTATCATTGAGAGACTGAATAGCAAGTCACTGTGAAAGCCTATGTCTCCATTAATGCTGAGAATTCTCTGTTGTAATGTCCTTATTCATTCAAGCACATCTAGTGCTTTACATCACAGCAGCAATACACTATATAATGGCAATTTTAGTCTGTGTTTGCTTCTAAAGGCTATCCATGGAGAAACTCCAAGCCCTTGAGGTGGTATTTCCAGCTTAGTCTATGAGACAAATAGGCTTGTCAGCACATTCACCACATCTAAGGGACAACCTGCATCTCAGACTCCTGAAGACAGTCGGTATATTTCAAAGAATGTTTTCTGAACAAACATTAAAGTTTCTGTCTAGTTTTTCATGGCTGTGTTATATCTTTTTAGCATCTACATGGATTATTCTCTCTGATTTCAACTTTCTGTGATTTACCATCTTCTCCGAATGGTCACTTTAGACCCAGCTCTGTGAGTCCTTCCTGTGCTCATAATTATTACACTGTTGCAGATGGTGAGCTTAGTGTCTAGATCCTCATAGATTTGAAATGGCGTCCCAGGGAGCTTCCAGCTCCAGAGCACTGGGCACCAGCCCCAGTGGAGCTTTCACATATGAAAACTACAAAGAGAAAGCTACTGCTAGGGAAAAGGGACAGACCAAACCATGTGGCGCCTGGTTGCTTGGGAAGTGAGTATGTCAGGAAAAGGGACTCTGCCAGAGGACCCACAGATCCAAGGACGTCTTTCCAGCACCACTTCAGGTCTGATTCTGGGGAGGAGGGGGCTAAGCTATGTGGGAGTGCCATAAAGAGAGGCAATGAGGAGCCTCGTGCACCAGCAGGGAGAAGGCAGCTCCTGCAGCCCGCTCTCATCAGAGCAAGTGTCTTCAGGGAGGGTGTCCAGGCTTCTCCTCATTCTCCTGGCCCCAGGGATTCTCTAAGGACCTCCCAGTGTCAATAGAGTAGCCTTAGCCTGGTCTCCTGAAGCTTTGTCTAGGGGGCCTAAACTTTGAGTGACTCTACTTCTTGAATCTAACAATGAAACTCAAGGGGAGGTGTGGGCAGCTGCCTTACTTCTGTCTCCTGCAAAGGACTCCTCTGATTGTGCTCCTGTTACAGCATTAATCTGAAAAGAATAGCAATTGAAATGGTGAGGATATAGCATTTCACACTGTTTTCTGCTCTGAAATGACTCCATTACATAAAGTTTAGGGCCCTGCACCCTTTGTGTTTAACACTTCCCTGACAGTCTAATTCTTTAAAAGGAAAGCATAAGAGCCAGACAAAAGGATTCATAGTTAGACACAAAATGAGTCTAGAAGGCTAAGACTGAGAGTCTCTTCCTGTGGGCTTTATTAATACAGCTGGCTGCCAGGGAGACGGGTCTGCACAGCAGCCAGGGACAGGTGGCTGAGGGCCAAGCTGTAGCTATCAGGGCTGCCTGGATTCAAAACTACTTCCTCTCCTCTTCACAGACAGGCCAAGAAGAGCTCTGCAAACCTAATTCCTGTAGCTCTTAGAATACTTTAAAGGGAGAGTATCGGCTAGATTAATGCCAAATCCTAGGACTAGGCAGGAAATAATCCTTTGAGCCCTAGAATAGGGCTACTGAATTCATTTATTCCATAAATATTGACAACCTACTATGTGCCATGTAAGGTTTTAGGTATTGAGGGTACAGCAGCAAATGACAATGACAAAAATTCCTGTCCTCAAGAGAAATTTACATTTTAATAAGGGAGACAGACTATAAGCAAGAGAAGTACCATACATATTAGTGACATGCAATAAAAAGAAAAATACAGTGGGGAGGCAAGATGGAAAATGCTGGGCTTGTGAAGAGGGTGAAATTTTAAATGAAATGACCAGAGAGGAACTCACAGAGAAGGTGACTGTTTGGTAAAAGCTGAGGGAGTGAGCCATGAAGATACCCGGAAGGAGAGCTTCTCAGACAGGAGGAACTACAAGTGCAAAGGCCCTGGGGTGGGCATGTGCCTGAGCAACACCAAGAAAGCTGTGCAGGGAGGAGAGTGGGTGAGGGGAGGTCCTGGGCAGTGAAGGCAGAGGGGTAACGGAGCCAGTTCCCACAGGTACTAGGAAGTCGTTGTAAAGACTTGCTCTTAACTGAGTGAGATGGGGAGCCACTGAAGGGTTCTGAACAGAGGACAGACGTGGCTCAACTCATGCTTTATAAGAAGAATTCTGATGGATTATTGAGATATGATGAACATAGAGATAGAAGTGCAAGGATAGAAACAGGCCGACCAGTTAGGAGGTCACCGCAGTAACCCACATGCACCTCAAAAACTACTACTTTCTCTCCATCACGTGTTTCCCTGTGTTAGTCCTTAGCTTAACTAATAACACCGATAGCCAGAAATGTGTGTCACTAGTACCTGAAGCCAGAAATGTGTGTCATCCTGATTCCTCCTGATTGCTTATGACCCACCTCCAGTTTCTGAGCCCTACCCATTATTTCTTCCAAACCACCTCTTAATCTCTGCTCCTCTGTCTATGCCCAGTTATCCTGCCTTAGTCCAGCCCTGCATCTGTTGATTGGTCCCATGGGATTTTATTAGGTTCCTATTTAAATATTTGATCTATCCTCTTCACTCTAGACTGCACTTTTATAGGTATCCTTAAACAAATGTAGCAATCTCAACTACCTGTCACATAACATGAGAAGATCAATTGCTTTTTACTTAAAAGAACATAGCATGTCTCAGCCTGTTGTAGATTGAACAGACTCTCAGCAGCTTGTCTCTTCTTGACATCTTTGCACAATGTCTGATAGTCCAACCCTCATGCCCCAAGGGTTGACAGTCTAACCCTCATGCCCCAAAGCATAATCCAAAATTGGAACTCAGAGGTTGGTGCTCTGATGGAAGGAGAGTAGAGAAGTCTCCTTTAAACATCAGTGCATCTGTCTGAACACTACAAAATAATATTAGTTTTGTTTACTTTTTCCACACAAGCAATACACAAATGCAGCAATCAAAAATGAACACCCATACTGAACAGTAGGGACTTATATATAGAGTCTTCCTTTATTAACACCTTGATTTCTGCTTCCCTCCGTGGAAGTAAATGTAGCATC
>NW_007727008.1:321001-321971 GCF_000696425.1 Galeopterus variegatus
AGAGTCTTCCTTTATTAACACCTTGATTTCTGCTTCCCTCCGTGGAAGTAAATGTAGCATCATCAGTAATAGACTGAAGTTCATTTCTTCTATAAATTTATATACACATCTAAGTACATATACACAGTTTTTTTAAAAATCACACAAAAATGGAATCAGATTAAAAGTTATTCTTTGATTTTATTTTTCACCCGTGTCATGGAGATCTTTCTGTCAGTATATGGAGTTCTAACTCATTTGTTTCATGGCAGTGCAGTATTCCATAGGGAATGCATAATTTTTTTAATTACATATACCCTTTCCCCTGACAGCCTGTCCTAGTTGATGGACTTTTGCTATGTGTAGACTTTTCTTATTATAAACATTGAGGCAATGAATATCATTATAAAGACAGCTGGGGCACATATGAAAATATTTCTTTGAAATAGAATTGAAAAAGTAAAATTGCTGGATCAAAGCATATGCCCATTTAAAAATGTAAAAGATAGTGACAGACTGCCTTCCAAAATAATGCACTTGTCTACACTCCCATCAACAGCTAGTGTTCTCTTTTCACACACACTCACCCATATTTGAAATTAACAACCTTCGAACTTCTGATAATCTGATGGATGAAAGGTAACATTTTATTTTAATTCAAATTTCTCTCATAGTAGGGAGGTTAAATATTTTTAGAAGTGTATATTGATCCTTTAGATTTCTTTTAATTTTTTCTTCTAAATTTTAGTGTCTTACATTATATAATAGTGTGTAATTTTCATGAGATCAAATCTATAACTTTTTTTATATACATGGTTTCTTTTTATTGTTGCTCCAGTTCTTAAATGCCACTCGTTCTAACTATAATGAAAGAATGAAATGAAAAAGGAGGAGGTTACAACACAGAATGAATTGTTCCACCCTCACTGAAGGCTAGTGGCTTTCCAGAGGGGTAGGGGATGTATTTTTTAATTATATTCTTTTTTTTTTT
>NW_007727008.1:322628-325500 GCF_000696425.1 Galeopterus variegatus
GCTCAGCCAGTGAGCGGCCGGTCTGTATGTGGGATCCGAACCCTCGGCGGGAGCGCTGCCCTGCAGCAGTGCGCCACCAGGCCGGCCCTTTAATTATATTCTTAACAGTCACTTTGTATTTGCCACAGAGCAGACAACCCAGAGCATTGGAGTGCATCCAGCACAACTTCATTAATATCTGTTCCATTTCCTCTCACTAGGGGGTGATGTTGGGCTAACCACCACTCCTTGCAACTAAATTTGATGCCCACACAATATATTCTGGTTAAAGTTTTACTTCTCAGGTCAAAACAAAAAGGATACATCCTCTCATAACATTACAGATAATTTGAACAGAAAGAAGGGCAGGGCTTTGAATTCAAGTGTAACTGACTTGATATCATCAGGAAGAGCTTGACAAAAACCTCTGCTCCAGGCAGCCCTCAGCTGAGACAATGGCTTTATTTTATTAGGAACACAGGAAGTCAGAGGACAAAAAGAAGAAAAGATTAAATGAAAGATGATGTCCTCCGTGACGCAAACATTACCTAACATTAAAATATTTCCACAGGATTTTATTTCTGTTTAAAATGTCATTTCCTCTTGGGTTCATGGCCTTAAACTGGCAAAATTCCTCTCCTACAGCCCTACCAAAGACATATTTCTGCTAGTGCCAGGCTGTCTCTCGGGGCACAGAGCCCTTCTCTGTGGCCATCCCATCTCTGGCACCTCGCATTGAAGCACTGGCCTGGAACACAGGTGACTCTGTTGTGGCCTTCCCAAGAGTTAGAAGCTCATGGAGAAACATAGCAGATGGAAGCAGATTTCCTCTGCCTCCTCCACAATCATGTACAAAAGCACAGCCTGGGTCAAATAACCCTTCAGTCTAGCAGATAGTTTCCACCTAAGGGCACTCAGTTTTACAGCACCTTTTTTATTTTCTCTGCAAAGAATGCAGCCTCAGTTGCTCTTTTAAAATTTCCTTTAAAAAACATAAGGTCTGAATAAAGAAACTTAACAAAGATCCGAGGATCCAAATTAAATGAGACAACCATTTAAGGACTCAAAGGTGCTACTTTTGAAACAACACAGCCTGGACCTTGTCAGAGAGACGAATGCAGGGTGGGCCTTCTGCCAAGAAAACTCACAGACACCACCACCAACAGACAAACTGGGGTCATTTTCTTCTGCAAATTTGGCCAGAGAGAGACACAGTATACATGTGAGAGAAAGACATAATGAGCTGACTGAGTAACCTAGCAGGGTCAGATTTCAAAAACATCGGGAGGAAGGGAGGCTAGCCCCCTTAGAGAGTTGTACATTCTACTTCTGATTGGCACCTTTGGCTGTGACATCCCAAGGTATTGAGAGGAGACGAGGCAGTGCTACTTGAACCAGGTATCAGCAGGTGACATAAACACTTGCTTACACTTCCACCTGTGTTCTCTATGGCTCTCCCTTCCCAGCTACAGATCATATGATTGGAAATGCGAAGGGAGACACTGGCCTAGTCCAAAGTCTATAACCTGGGAGCTTGGAAAAAATGAGTGCCAGAGTGGCAAGGGCATCAGCAAGGCCAAGTGCAGATCACTGGAGACCCCGCTTGGGGGAATAAAGATCCTCTGCCATGCAAATCTCTGCCCTTTCTAAATTGACCCCCATCTCTTATATTCTTTCTCCCGCTTCTCACTACCTGCAGCTGCCATTGAACCTCCTGTGAGTCAAAAAACAAGCCTGAAGACTCCTGTGAGCCTTCTGATTGCTAAGAAGAGGAAAGGAAGAAATTAACAGAACTGCTTAGTGACACAAAGCTTGTGGGCACAGCTCAGGTTACCCGTTCACTCTGCCTGTGTTTTTTACTGTTTCTCTACAGAACCGCCTGAAATGCCACCAGGCAGAGAACCACTGGGTCTGTACTGTCCTCTCACATGAGTGATCAGTCTCCTGCCTTGAGCCCCAGGCTTCAGTGGGCTCCACTTTGTTCACCCTCCAACCATAGTGCCCCCTCTGTATTCTGATATATTCTGCCCAAGGAGACTGTGGGGGGAGCAGCTGCACCTCCATCCTCACCTGGACCACACTCTCGATACCCAGGACCCCCTTCTTTCCTGTTCAAACAGCCCCGAGGCCTTCCTGGGCCTTCCCAGTCTGCTTGCGTCCTCCTGAGAGCAGATCCATGAATCCTAGACAAGGGCACCCAAGTGCAGAAGGGGGGCTGGGGGTGCCTGTTGAGATGATTGTTCATGAAGCTTTGATGTATACGCTGGAGTGTCACATCCACACGCGCAAGTCCACACACAGTGAGATCTGGAACAGTGGGGGCAGGTTGTAAGAGAAGAGGGTGGGCCTCGTACCTCCATGTGTACTCTCCACCCACCCAAAGATGCTACAAGTGGGCCTGCTTGGGTTAACAATTTTTTCTTAAAAACGACCACAATTACTCATCAGTATGAAACAAATTTATCAACTGACCATTCAACCAAAGTACTATGCAGAAGTAGGGTCAAGGCAAGTATAGCGCGGCCATCCAGCTACACAGCCAGGTCCTGTACTGATGCCGTTGCACCACCAGATGCTAATCAGCGGTTCTAGCAACAATCATGCCACCCTTAATAACATCCCTATTCACCTCTGACCAATGCCCAATAGCAAGCCTAAGACATGACAGCCTGCCTAAGACAGGCATGGCTGGCAGGTTTCATTGTGTAAGTCAAGTCCCGGCTCGTGTATTTTGCTGGTGAGGGTCTAAGACATTCTTTGGAATCATGAAAAATGAGAAAGGATGCCATGATCGGTTAGGCAGGTCCACCATCGGAGCAGGAGAGAGATAGGTGCACATGTGCCAGGTGTCTGCTACTTCTGGACAAACAAATATTTAAAACTTCCTACGGGC
>NW_007727008.1:326516-327932 GCF_000696425.1 Galeopterus variegatus
GGATGGCAAAATCCATATTTACAGAATAACATTTTCATATTTAAAAAGATCTTGAGCATTTGCCAGCCCAAATGCCCTAATTTTACTGAGAAAGAAATTGAGACTCTGAATGTTTAAGATCTACTCGACTTTATGGATTAACAGTGAATCGGGCAAATTTTAGCTTCAAACCTGTCCGATTGCCAGTATTTCACAGCACTTTTCTATCCAGCCCTGACAGGAGACAGGCAGGCAGCCATTCCTCTCTGGATGTTCATGTCCTGAGTGCTTTTCCCTGGAACATGCTGGATAGATTGGGTGATGGGGGAGATGTTGATTATCCTTCTCTGTGACTACAGGCCACCCCAGCCCCAAGAAACATCAGAATTCATATAATGGAAATATAACTTCTCTGTTGCTTCTCGTTATTTGTTTGTTTTTACTGACACGTAATTGATTGTACATATCTGTGGGGTACAGCATTGAATATCAATACCTGAGTGCAATATTTATTGATTTTTGCAGCTGGCCAGATCTGAGATCCAAACCCTTGACCTTGGTTTTTGTCAACACCATGCCCTACCAACTGAGCTAACCAGCCAGCCTGCTTCTCACTATTTACAGTAAAAATAATCCCTTTTGTTTTTAACTACAAGTAAAGACATCTCAATTTGTACAAATGATATTAAAATGTAAGCTTATGGCTGCAGAATGCAATTTGGTCCATTATCTTCATACAGATTTTGACTTAGAATGTCTCATATATGCAAAAAAAAAAAAAAAAAAAATTTCAGAGAATGTGTGTAAAAGGAGATGATCTACCTGTTTCCGATCATTTGATATTCTTAGGAATTCCCAGTACCAATCAATTTTTTAACCAGAGAATACTAATTTATATTTAAAGGTAAGAGCTTATTTTAATTGTTGTAGTTTTATAATAACATAATATCTTAAAGATTAAGCATCTGCTCACCCCTCTTCACTCTTCTTAAAAGTATGTTATCGAGTATTTCTGCTTCTAGATATGATGAACTATCTTGTATCAGACCAACACTTTTGCAAGAATGACTGGAAAAGTTGGATAAAATACCAAAATAAACAAAATACCCTAGTATCAGAAAGCTATCAAGGAAGATAGAACTCTGGGGACCAAGGTCCTAGAAAGAAGCAATATGCATAAACGTGATCCCAATGTTCTGCTCAGCTTTCCCCTTAAGGAACTTGCCAATTATTTATCAGTGCAGAGCCAAGAGGCTGAGAACCCAGGCAAAAAGTGGAGGCAAAGAGGCAAAGATGCTGAATAGAGATTTCGGTACTCTTTTGAGGTTAAAGAGACAAAAATTGGAGTTCAAGAATGACAAGGCAGCAAGGATGTGAGGGACCAAAATCTTGGAGAGAACATAAATAAGTAAACTACATTGGGTGCCCCTTTCCCTT
>NW_007727008.1:328686-332903 GCF_000696425.1 Galeopterus variegatus
CAAGACTGATATCCAGAAACAAGTTCTGAAATAAAGAGAACTGTGTGCCTATCTCTACTGCTTGTCAAAAAGAACGTACATTCTTTCCAGATAAAGATATTATGCAGAGCCTATATAATTTTTCATATATAACATATGGCATTTAATTTAAAAATTATCAAGCTTATGATGACACAGTACGAAGAGAAAAAAACACACAATAGACTAAAACACACAGCTGATCCAGATATTGAAGTTATCAAACACAGACATTTAAAAGACTGCATTTTATTTGAGAAAATGAGTAAGATGGAAAATTTCATGACACAAATGGAATGAGAGTTGAATGAAACTTCCATAACAGATAAAAATAACAGCTGAAGTTAAAAATTCAATAGATGAGTTGTGTAGAAGATTAAACGCAGCCAAAAAAGATGTTGATGAACTGAAACCTAGGTCAATAAAAACTAAGACAGAAGCATGCGTAAAGAAAAAAAAAAAAAAAGGAATGGAAAGCAGTATAAAAGTCATATGAAACTTAAAAGAAAATGTCTTAAATACATGACTAGGATCCCAGAAGAAGAGAGGAAAGAAAATAGAAGCAATATTTGAAGAGATAATAGCTAAGAATTTTACAAATTGACAAAAACATTAAGCTACAGATTGCAAAAGCACAAAGACAACTACATCTAGACATTGTCAAATTGTTTAAAACCCATGATATAGACAAAACCCTTGAAAGTATTGGGGGAAGATTACGTCTCAAAGGAGCCACAAAAACACCGACAGTTACTTCTTCAGAAATAATGGAAGCCACAAGCAGTGGAATAAAAAACTTAAAGTTATAAAAGAAAATAACTGAGAAACTAAAATCCTATATTCAGTAAAAACACCCTTAAAAAATGAAGGTAAAGTAATGAAATAATGATGTCTTCAGGCAAATGAAAAGATATTTAATAACCAATGGACATACGCTAAAAAAATACTAAAGAAAGTCCTTTAAGCAGAAAGAAAATGATCCTAAATAAAAACATAAAAATGCAGGAAGGTATGATGAGCAGCAGAAAGGATAAATATGACTAAATCTAAATAAATATCAACTCTACAGAATAATTATATAGTATGTCTTGTGGGGTTTATAAAATTGAAATGCATGGCAATAATAGCACAAGAGATGAGAGGGGCAAATGGAGTTAAAGCGTCCTAAGGAATTTTTATATTTTGAAAAAAAGTAACTGTTATTATTATTGTTGTTTGTTATTTATTAATATTATTATTATTTTACACTCAAATATGTTGTTGTAGAGCAGTTGGGGGAGGGGGAGGGAAAGAAAGAGGGAAGTAGGGTGGGAGGAGGAGGAAGGAGGAAAGGTATAGTTGAGGCCCGTGGCACCCCCCTCATTCCACCAGGGGAGCCCAGGGTACTTCTGGTGGTGACTCAGTGGTTGTCACTGGGCTAGTTGCAGTTGTTGGGGTGTGTGTGGCTGAGGTCCTCAACCCTCCACCACCCCAGCTTGGGAGCCCAGGGCACTTCTGCAGAGACTTGGTGGTCGTTGCTGGGCTGGTTGTGGATGTCAGGGGGTGGAGCATGGCTGAGGTCCACGGCCCTCTGTACTCCCTGGCTTGGGAACCCAGGGGGCTTCCAGTCCTTCTAGGTTTTATAGGTGTTCCTTGGTGGTGTTAGAGTTTTACTGGTTAATATCCAACTTTGTCTCTGATCTGTACGTATTTTGTTTTTTCTTTTATTTCTGTGTTGGACTATTTGCTGTTTCCACCACTTAAACTCTGCAGTGGAACTAATTTGTTATATTTTGGTTATTTCTAAAATGGGCTATCTTCCTGTGGGAATCAGCACTTGAGTCCCTTGGTTGAGCTAAATTGCTGCTTTGCTGCTGATCCCACCACTTAAACTCTGCAGTGGAACTAATTTGTTATATTTTGGTTATTTCTAAAATGGGCTACCTTCCTGTGGGAATCAGCACTTGAGTCCCTTGGTTGAGCTAAATTGCTGCTTTGCTGCTGATTGTCTGGGGAAGGCTTTTTGTGCAGCTCAGGTTTTAATTGTTGACCTTCTTGTTAAGCACTTCTGTATCTTATGAGGTCTGGTATGCCTGGATTGTGTGGAAACTCTCATCTGGGCCTGAGTCTTTTCAGCATACTGCACCCCCTGCAGTTTTGTATTCTTGACCAGTCTCCACTGAGTGGGCCTGTGCTGGTTGGGGGCAGATCAGCTGTCCATGCTGTGCCCCACTGTTCCCCTGGTGGCCCATCTCCCTCACTGCCTGCACTCCAAACACTTCCCAGGGGACAGGTCATGTGCTGGTCCCTTGCGATGACTCACCAGCCTCTGACTGGTTCCTTTTTTCAGTTGTCTGTGGCTCCTGACTCCTATGTGGGTCCACAGGAACCCTGTTAGTGGTCTTGCTGGCCTGGGGTCACCAAGGTCCTCTTCTCCCCTGCCACCTCCAAGGAACTTCATCTAAAAGGCACAGCTGTGGCTTTTACCAGCTGCTGCTCCACAAGCTCAGCAGCTCCAGCCTGGAAGTGGCCAGGGGTTTGAAATAGTAGGAGCAATCCTTTCTTTCTCTCATCACAGCTTCTCCTGCCTTCATGCACTCTGTAGGTCTCTCCTCCCCTTCCCCTGAGCTCTAGTGGCCCCAGCTTGGCTGTCATTGCTTTTTAATGTTATAAATTGGTTGATTTGTGAGAGGGTGACACTGGGGACCATCTATTCTGCCATCTTGATGGAAGCCCCGTACTGTTATTATTAAACCTTAAACACTTCAAAACTGCATGTTGTAAGCTCGATAAAGAAATAATAATAAAAACTAATTTAAAAAAGTAAAATAATCCATATCAAGCTAACAGAAGGGTAAAGATAAATAATAATAATAAAACCTTGATTATTCCAAAAGAAAGCAAGTGCGAGGGGAGTAAAAGCATTAGAGAAAAGATGGGACAAACAGAAAATCAATCACAAAATGGTAAATTTAAGTCACATTGATTGTAAACAGATTAAACACTCAAAAGATAAAGATTGTCAGGCTGTATAAAAAACAAACCTCACTGTATGCTGCTTATAATAGGTACATCCTAAATATATGGGCCAGAAATGTTGAAAGTAAAATAATGGAAGAAAGATATACCATGCAAATAACAAACGAGAGAAAACTGGTGTGTCCGAAACAATAAATTTTACTTCTATATTTGTTTCAATAGTAAAGGAAAAAGCATTACTATTGATATGGAAGTATATTTCACAGTAATAACAGAGTCAGTTTACCAGGAAATATAACAATATAAAATGTATATGTACGTAATAAAAATAGCCTCATATATAAAGCAAAAATGGTCAGAAGCAAAAGAAAAATTGAAAATCATAGGGAGAATTTTTTTTACAAAACTTCTTTCATTTTCTGGTAAACAAGCAAACAAATGACAGCAGTAAGCACACAGAAAATTTGAAAATCATGATTTGAAAGCTCGATCTAATTGGTTTATATAGAACATTGCTTCCAACACCTGGTGAAAAAATAAATGATCAGGGCGAAGACAAGGATGACCTCCAGTGCCACCTCTCCTCGATAGTATTCTGCAGGTCCTTGCTGGGGCATAAAAAAGGAAAAGCACATAAAATTGTAAAGATAAAAAAAGGAAGAAACAGAACTGTCATTGTTTGTAGATGATATGATGGTGTATATAAAAATCCCCAAACTATTGGAATTCATAAGTGAATTTAGGTGGTTGCTAAAGTCAATATTCAAAAGTTAATTTTAGTTCTATATTCCAGCAACTTAAAAATGAGAAAAGAAATTTTAAAAGTCATACCATTTACAGTAGCATCAAAAAATATGATATACCTCAAAATAAATCCAACAAAATGTGTTAATATGTCTACACTGATATTTACAAGACATTACTGAAAGAAAGTAAAGAAATCTTAAATAAATGGAGAAATATATTATATTCATGGATTGGAAGACTCAATATCATAAAGATGTCTGTTTCCCCCAAAATTGATCTATAGATGAAATTCCAATCAAATTTCCAGTAGATTTTGTTTTGCTTTGTTTTAGTGGAAATGAAACCTGGATCTAAAAGCAATAGGGAGGGCCGGCCCGGTGGAGCACTGGAGAGTGTGCCGCTTGGGAGCGCGGTGGCGCTCCCGCCGAGGGTTCGGATCCCATGTGGAGACCGGTTCCCGCTCTGGATCCCATGTGGAGACCGGTTCCCGCTCT
>NW_007727008.1:333829-336184 GCF_000696425.1 Galeopterus variegatus
TGGGAGCGCGGCGGCGCTCCCGCCGAGGGTTCGGATCCCATGTGGAGACCGGTTCCCGCTCTGGATCCCATGTGGAGACCGGTTCCCGCTCACTGGCTGAGCACGGTCGAGGGTTGCGATCCTGTTGCCGGTCAGTAAAAAAGATAAAAAGGAAAAAAAAATTAAAAAAAAAAATAAAAGCAATAGGGAAATGCAAAGGGTCTAGAGTATTCAAGGCAGT
Organism: Galeopterus variegatus; assembly: GCF_000696425.1. NCBI lineage: Eukaryota > Metazoa > Chordata > Mammalia > Dermoptera > Cynocephalidae > Galeopterus > Galeopterus variegatus. The sequence continues at coordinate 334,050 of NW_007727008.1, forward strand.
CCTAAAGAGCAGAGTTGTAGAACTGCTGACTACCAAACCTTATTTTAAAGCTGTAATAATAAGACAATGTGAAATTGGCGCAGAAGAGACAGAATAATGGAATAGAAGAAAGAGTTCGGAAACAGACCCATACACAAAACAACTGATTTGCAATGAAGGTCACGATGAAGAACATGGAGGTAGGACGGTCTTCTCAATAAGTGGTGCTGCTCAAGCCATATGAGAACAGAGACTTTTGACCTTTTCTTCAAGGTTACTACTGGTTTGCTTATTTAGCAAGTTCAAGGAGAAATCCCAGAAGGGTTTTTTTTAAACTTAGCTGCAGCTGCCACACCATTTGGACCCTGAGTGTCATGGTCTTCCACTTCCCATCCTCTCTGATGAGATTCAGAAACAGCTAGAAAGCCCTCTGCCTCGGGGAGACACACTTGGAGAGCCAGCACTCATGACGGTCAGGCAGTGCCTCTGGCAATCATCCTGATCCAGCAAGGTCAGGTGGCCCAGGAGGCAGTCAGATCANTGGGAGCGCGGTGGCGCTCCCGCCGAGGGTTCGGATCCCATGTGGAGACCGGTTCCCGCTCTGGATCCCATGTGGAAACCGGTTCCCGCTCACTGGCTGAGCGCGGTCGAGGGTTGCGATCCCGTTGCCGGTCAGTAAAAAAGATAAAAAGGAAAATAAAATAAAATAAAAGCAATAGGGAAATGCAAAGGGTCTAGAGTATTCAAGGCAGTCCTAAAGAGCAGAGTTGTAGAACTGCTGACTACCAAACCTTATTTTAAAGCTGTAATAATAAGACAATGTGAAATTGGCGCAGAAGAGACAGAATAATGGAATACAGAAGAGACAGAATAACGGAATAGAAGAAAGAGTTCGGAAACAGACCCATACACAAAACAACTGATTTGCAATGAAGGTCACGATGAAGAGCATGGAGGTCGGACGGTCTTCTCAATAAGTGGTGCTGCTCAAGCCATATGAGAACAGAGACTTTTGACCTTTTCTTCAAGGTTACTACTGGTTTGCTTATTTAGCAAGTTCAAGGAGAAATCCCAGAAGGGTTTTTTTAAACTTAGCTGCAGCTGCCACACCATTTGGACCCTGAGTGTCATGGTCTTCCACTTCCCATCCTCTCTGATGAGATTCAGAAACAGCTGGAAAGCCCTCTGCCTCGGGGAGACACACTTGGAGAGCCAGCACTCATGATGGTCAGGCAGTGCCTCTGGCAATCATCCTCATCCAGCAAGGTCAGGTGGCCCAGGAGGCAGTCAGATCACTGCCAGGAGCCGATGAAAAAGCCTGGACCTTCTGCAGGTTTCCAGGAGGACAAGAATGAGGACCCAATAGACCCCTAAACACTTTTAGCACTTGGGTCCTCCTGCGCGTTAGCTTGGATGCTCCACTACTAAAGCTTTCACTGATTGTTCACATCTGTCTTGTCTTTCCTCTGTCTCTTTGCCCTTGTTTCTCTCCATAGTTCTAGAAGAAAGATTTGTATTTGATAATAGCCCTTACCTTTTCCCTATAACAATACTAATAGCCTCCATATAATGTGTATACACTGCACATCAAGAGCTTTACATACAATATATTATTTCTAATTCTTGTAACAACCCTGCAAAGCAAGTATTTATTATTCCTATTTGACAAAAGGAAAAAGTAATGAACTTTCCCGATCTCAGAGAGCAAGCAAACAGTGAAGCCAAGATTCAAATTCAAGGTTTACTGACTCCAAAGCCCAGAACCTTCCCACTGTAAAGTATGGCCTCCCATGGCATTGACGTGCCACTGCTGAGACCCTGCCTCAGAATCTTAGGGACTTGCCTGGGCTGGGGGTGAAGCTGGTGCTTGCTGGTTGCAGGACCCTTCGCTGCATGCCCTGAGCCCAGCATGGACAATCCTCACCCATAGGAGAAGGGGCCCTCACAGGCAGGCAGAGGTGTCAGGGGCTCAGTAACCCATGCAGGATATCTTTGACTATTTCTTTCTCTTAACCACCTTCTTTGGATCAGTTCCACATTTGTGATCAGCTCTTGAATTACAGGTACTCAAAACTTTATAAATAGATATTTGAAACCAACTCCTTGAAATGTTTTCTGCATTGGCAGCAGAGACACTGTTCTCTCTTACTCTACCT
>NW_007727008.1:336781-338066 GCF_000696425.1 Galeopterus variegatus
AATTCTGAGGGCCTAGAACAGTGCTTGAAGCATAATGAGTATTGGAAATATTGTTAAATCAATGAAACATATATTGAGCTCCCACACATCAAAAGCACTATGCTAAAGGATGAAGTAAACAGACTTAAAAATCCCATTTAAATAAATTTATATTTTACTCATAAACATCTAAAAGAAGGGATGGAACAGATACATTTTCAAATTATACAGGGGATTGAAAACAGCAAGTGATTCCAAATCTTCATATCTGTTTATTTTTTTTTCTTCTTTTTTTTAAATTTTAACTTCTCAATATACATTGTAGTTGATTTTCGTGACCCTTTACCCANCCAACTCCTTGAAATGTTTTCTGCATTGGCAGCAGAGACACTGTTCTCTCTTACTCTACCTCCTACCTTGCCGGTCACTTCTATATGCTGATGGCTCTCCCCGGACCCCAGAGTCATACACCCAACTGCTTGATTGAAATTACCACTTGGATACCTAATAGACATATTAAACTCAAGAGCTGAATTCTTTACTTCACCCGCTCCCTCGAACCTGCTCCTTCCAGGCTGCCTCCATTCTTCCATTTGCTGAGGCCAAATCACCTTGGAATCACCCTTGACTCTGCTCTTTCTCCTATACTCCCTATCAAATATGTCATAGAATCCAATCAGGTCTCATTTACCTTAACCCCCTTCACTGCTGCTACCCTGCTCCAAACCACCATCACATCTTACTTGTATTNACCTTAACCCCCTTCACTGCTGCTACCCTGCTCCAAACCACCATCACATCTTACTTGTATTTTGCAAAAGCCTCCTAACTGGTCCTTCTGCTATAATCGTTGACTCCCTACAGTCATTCTTTTAAAAACATAAGCCAAATCATACACTTCTCTGATCAAATGTCCAGCAGCTTTCCATCACACTAATCATTAAACCTTAATCTTCACTAGGACCCAAATGATCTAGCCTTGGCAGCTGCTCTAACCCATCACTGACTGCTCTAACACATCTTCCTTGTCTCTTCTGGTCTCCTTGCTGTTGCTTGGATATGTGAACATATTCCCACCACAGGGCCTTTGCATGTGTAGTTCTCTCTGCATGGACTATACTCATCTCAGATATAAGCATGGCTTGTTCCCTCATTTAATTCTGGTCTCTGTTCAAATGTCACTTTATTAGTCAGGCCTTCCTTGAGTAATGCATCAAAACCAGCAGCCCCCAATCACTCTATGTCCCTTTATTCTGCTTTATTCTTCTTCATAGCACTTATTATTGCCTGAAATACTATCAATGTA
>NW_007727008.1:338975-341111 GCF_000696425.1 Galeopterus variegatus
TTTTTAAATTTTAACTTCTCAATATACATTGTAGTTGATTTTCGTGACCCTTTACCCATTCCTCTTTCCCCCTCCCTTTCTCCCCTCCCCCTTTCATCATCATATTTGTTTATTTTAATTAAAGTTTTAAGAGTTCAGCCTCAGTGGATGACCAAAATCTAGTGAGGCCTTAACTGGTTTGGGGGGCAGGACGGCCATCCCAGGAGCACAGCGGAGGGTAGAGAGTATTTTCAGGCCCAGAAGAGAAATAAGACATTGCAAGTATCTTCTCCCAACCTTTTTTTCAGCTTCTGTGAATCTCTATTCTCATGGTCAGCAACAATGCCATGGATTGAAAAAGCACTATTTATTTACTTTTAATGAGTTAAAGTTTCACCAGGCAAGGCAAGCTTTAAAATTCTCAAAAAGCACAATTACGTAACTCTTGTGGAATTTAGAACATATAACTTAGAGGGCAGAGTATTCCTTTAGGGAAAATTGGAATTTGGATATCTGGAATTTGAAAAAAGGAAGATTTTCTCCTGCTTTCTTGAGCCTAGAGTTTTCTGTTTCTTATCATTAGAGCCACATGAATAGAAAACTCTGTAGTTAATAAATTTTTATATAGTAGCATCTCCAAGTATCCATTTTCAGGTTAGCACCCCCAAAACTATGAAAAACTATGGTTTCTGTTGGTTAAAGTTTTGCCTGGTACTTAAAGGACCGGTTGAAATATGAAGACCTAAATTATTTAGCTGATTATAATTAAGACCATTTATGACAAAGTAGGTATATAAGCCCCAGATATAGATTCCAGAGCAATTTATGAAATCAAGTGAATTTAATCCACTGAAAACAATTAGAGCCAAGAATCTCTGAAATAGTTGCTGCCAATTATTAAAGGCACATCTGGAACAGTTAATGAAGGGGAAAGAGGCACTTAGTTGACTTGCTAACAGGCCCCCACCAAGTTATTTATCCACAGAAATTAGTTCATTTAAAATATACATTGTGCTTGTGTGTGTGTGCCAGGCAAGTGGAAGGCAGGGGATACACTAATGTAGTATTCTGGTCCTCCGAGATCTCACAATCTATTGGAGGATGCAAATGCATAAACAAACCAGTACAAACCAGTGGGGAAGCGCAATGGTGGAGACGTGTCCAGGGAATCTGTAATCACTGAAAAGATACCAAACCACCCTGGAGGTGGGGCAGGGAGGAAGGGTCCAGCAGGATGAACCGGGGGAGGGGACACCTCCTCTGACTTTCAGGGGTGAATAGGAGTTGCTCAAATGCAGAGGAGAGAAGGGCATTCCAAGCAAAGGGAACAGCGTAAGAGAGACAGGCGGAAGAGAACATCTAGGAGAAACAGAAATCAGTTTGGTGTTGCTAGGATGTAAAAACTATCGCAACTCTTGCTCCTTAGCTATCTCTTTTATTTTATTTATGGTGACTTTTATCATTCAGAAATTTTAAATTTCTGTCTAATAAAATGTATCAATAGCTTCCCTTATATCTTTTACCAATTTTGTCTGATTCAAGTATGCTTTCCCTATTTCAAGTTGATAAAAATAATATTTTACATCTTTCTAGCACTTTTATTATAGTTTTTTATTTAATGGTTAAGTCTGGTGACAATTTGAGGGCTGATTTTTTAAATTTATTTTTTACTCACATACAGTAAAATGCAGTCTTTTTGGTGCATAGTTCTACAAGTTATGTCAGATTTTTTCTCCTGAATATTTTTGATCCAATTTTGGTTGAATCCATGGATGCAAAACCTATGGATTTGCAGAGCTGACTGCATTTCCTAAAACAATGAGCAAAAAGTCAACTCCTTGCTTGAATGAAATCAAGGAAAAGGGGAAAATATAGGGAGGAAACATCCATAAAATAATATCTCAAAATATTAAGTAGCCTTATACAAATTCTGTTTATTTCTTCTAACAAATCAGATTTCTATTTGGCTATCAAAATTTTGATTTCGCTGCATTTCTTTCTTATCTCTTCAGGTTCCATTTCTTCCCCTCTTGTCTGCACCTGTGTTAGTCCGTTTTGTGTTGCTATAACAGAATTACCTGAGACTGGGTAATTTATAAAGGAAAGAGGTTTATTTGGCTTATGATTCTGGGACAGCTGCATCTGGCACGGGCCTCA
>NW_007727008.1:341865-350359 GCF_000696425.1 Galeopterus variegatus
TCCCCCCTCCCCCAGGGAGAGCATTAATCCATTCATGAGGATCCGCCCCCATGACTCAATCAGTTTCCAGCACTGCCACATTGGAGATCAAATTTCCACATGAGTTTTGGAGGGGACAATACATCCAAACTCCATCAGCACCTCACCCTCTTTTAACTTCTCTAAGCATGATTTCTCTTTGGACTTTCTGCTGCTGTTTTTAAAACTCATGTCTCCTTTACATCATTTTTAATAGGTTACATAATTCTTCTGGCTCCTGAAGAAAGAAATTATCTTTGCCACCATGTTTCTTCTTTTGTTTGGTTTTTTGTTTTGTTTTGCTTAATCATTCTTGACCTATACAGACTCAAGTCTTGCCAAAAGAGGCCTCTGCAGCTTGTCATTGGCACCTGTTATGGGTTGAGTTGTTCCCCTGCCCCCAAGTCATATGTTGAAGTCATATCCCCAGCACCTTAGAATGTGGCCTTATTTGAGAACAGGGTTGTTGCAGGTATAATTAATTAAGATGAGGTCATTAGGCCCTATTCCAATATGACTGGTATCCTTATAAAAGGGGGAACTTTGAACCCAGACACTCACACAAGGAGAACGCCATATGAAGAGGAAAGCAGAGATGGGGGTGAGGTGTCTACAAGCCAAGGAACTCCAAAGATTGCCAGCAAACCAGCAGAAGCTAGCAGAGAGCCATAGAGAAGTTTCTTTCTCACAGCCCTGAAGACAAAGCCAAATAAATCTACCTAAACATAAAATTAACATTGTCCCTTCCCTGTTTATAACGTCCTCATTACTTATGAGATGAAAAGGTCAAAGCCTCTGGATTTGACCTGCCTCCCCAGGCTCAAGTCTAATCTTCACTTTTTTCTTCCTTCCCTTTTACAGTCCAGACATACGAATGAGCTTTATGTATCCAAACTTACCATGCTGTTCCTTGACTTCATGTCTTGTCTGTGCTGTCTCACCTGCCTGGCATGACCTCGCTCCCCATCTCCCATGCCCCTGGGTAACTTCTACGCACTGTTCAAGACCTGGATCCATCTGCACCTTCTTCAGGAAGCCTCCCCAGTGCCCACAGTCAGGGTCAGGCTCTCTTCTTCTCTGTCCCGCCATCACCTGGGTACATCTGTAACATGTACTCACCACACTGCATCATGATCATCTATTAATGTGCTCGTTTCCTCAGTCCTCAGCAGCATATACTGTAAGTGCTCAATAAATGTGTGTGGAATTAGACATTCACTGAATAAACAATTACTCCGAGAATGTTAGAACAGCTCTGTCCTACGGATAGATACCCCAAATTTGACTGCCTTCATACCCTACCAAGAAATGCGGAACAAGAGTGTTTTAGCAAAGACTCTTCACAGGAAGGGCAAAGGCCCAGAAACATGGAGGGGAGTGTCACGCCAAAGTATGGCTTCTAAGCTAAACTAGATTCCAAGTGATCTATTTCATTATTAAATTCAGCCAGACAAAGCAACCTTCCTCGAAAGTGATCAAAAAGTCATTCTACGGATCATAGAAAAGTAACAGAAAGGAATTTTTATTCTCTCACCTGTGAAGTTCAGACATGTTAAAATCAGTCACATGCATGCTTCCAAATATTCATTTGAACCACACAAGTAAATGTAAACGAAAGCTGTTACGGGATTTGAAGCACACAGAGGTGTTGGCACGTTATGAAGAGTGCATGTGCCCTTGATGTTTTCTCCCTGTGTCTTTTCTTCAGACACAGCACCCTGAGCGCTCAGATGTGGGGGATGCTGAGCTCCCTTCGGGAGGTCCCATACCTGCTCACCATGTAACACGTGTCACTCACCGTGTAACAGCTCAAAGAACAAAGTGAAAACTGCTAAAGGTACTGATTTTCCCCTTATTTTGCTCTGCTCCACTGTGCTACCGATGAAATACAATCCATCTCTCCTAGTGTCAGAGCTGTGCCTCTCCCAGTCCCTCAGGATTGACAGCTGGCCACATGAGGGCCTGCAGGGCTTGGTTCAGAGGCAGGCACCAGCTGAGAAGGCCTCCTGGCTTGTCTCCGGACTTCCACATACAGCTGGAAGCCGGCAAAAGACCGTAGACGTCACAGAAAATGCTTCCAGAGTAACCTTCGTTTGTCTTTGCTCCTTCCCCCAGTGTCTGCCTCACGTTCACACGGGGCCTGCAATCCTTCACCTTTAACCAAGTCCTGTCTGCCAGCCAGGACACACACTCTGCAATTTCCATTTGTCTGGGAGGCTAGGAAGAGGAGGGACAATGGAAGGAGAGGGCCCTGGAACTGCGCTGTGACCTCTAACCAGGCAACATATCCTCATCTGAACAGGGACCTGGCAGTCACTGCACACCAGGAGCCTCACGGCTGATTCTCAGCTGGAATGTCCCCATCTCACCCTGGTGACACTCCTGGTTGTTCTCAATAAAGAGATCTGGGAGCCAGTCCTGCTTCGCCTGCATAATAGCTGCATCCCAGGGTGGGCCACAGAATCACAGACTCTTAGGCTCTCAGGGTGTGAAGGGACCTTTCATATCATTTTATAAAACTCTTAGGGTTCGATATTTTAGTTCTCTACAACAACCTGTAAAGTGCCCATCCAAACTGTATTAATAAAAAATGTAATCCTTAATAACATTTCTTATGCCCTTTCCAGGTGCCACTCTGCAGTTGCTGTGCTAAGATCGTTACCAGTATTCTTGAATTGTAGCCTCACAATATCACAATAATTATGATTTTACAGACAGAAAACAGAAGCTTAAAGATTAAAGTTACCTGAGATCACATAGAGAGCAAGTAGCAGACTGAAACCTATGTCTTTCTGACAATAAACCTGATGCTCTGAATTAATATTACACCAAATTGCCTAAAGTTTAATAACTGCAGTGAGAGAGAACTCATTACCCAAAAGAGCCTCACATTCCATCTCCAGATTACATTGACTGTTAGACCATTTTCTCCCATTTATCTAAGATCTGTAAGCCCTGTAGTGTCCACTCCATGACACTGATTCTTTTCCTTAATTGTGTGCAGAACAAATCTAACCCTGTCACTGCATATGCCTTCAAGTCTCTGAGAACAGTAATGTCCTGTTCTCTAAGTCATCTCTTTCTTTTTACTTCCTCAACTGGGCCTCAATTCCTGTAAATCCTATTTTTCTAAATGTCCTATGTCACCTTCCCTACCTCTTCCACCAGGTTCTACTGAAGATACAGAAAAGTGCCTTTTAAACTAAAAGTGTTATGATGTTTGTTGTTTTTGTAGGTCCCGTCGTAATATACATATACACAAACCAAGTACAGGATATATATTTCATGTGATTTTTTAAAACTTTTCATATGACTTATTGAAAAAATGTATGAGGACAGCGAGCCATTATACATCTTCAAATCATAGGAAAGTGTCATGTCATAAGTACATTGGGAAGGCAGTTGGGGTATCACATGGTAGTTGGGAGTATGGAGGTCAGGCAGACCCTAAGTGTACTGCTTACTGGCTATGTGACCTGGGAGAAGTTACTTAACTCCTCTGAGCTTCTAAGTTTCCCCATCTGTGAAGTGGGGATAGCAATAGTACGTACTTCAGAGGGCTGTGATAAGGACTGGATGTGTTCAGTTTTGTAAAGTCCTTAGAACAGTGTCTGGCACTTGTTCATTGCTGTCTAAGTGTTTGTTAATGGCATGAATGGATAACTCTTTCATCAGGTTATAAGGATTATGTACACCATGTACCACAGGTGCCTAGCACAAAGAGTGATCTATTAATAACAATAACCTGACGATGTAAGATTATTTATCATAAAAGTAAAGAATTTCAGGTTCAGAGAAGTTAAGTCATTTGGCCAAGCTTTCCCAATCAGTAAGTGTCTTAGATAGAACTCGAACACGGACCTCCTGTTCTCTTAATGATGACTTTATCAGAACAGAAATGGTGTATTTCCTCCTGAACACAGAGCTTGACAGTCTGTCTCTCTTTGGGCTGTGCTGGACCAAGAAAATCCAATCCTGTCCTCTCCCTACTCTTTCCCTATTTCTTAGGGAAGTCTCCTTCCCACTTACATATCAGTTCCTAACAGAAGACACCTACGGACCACTAATACGTATAGCTCTTCCGATAATCCCAGATAAGCATACTTACATCCCAAATTATTTATAACTAATTTGCTGTTATAAATACTAAGCTTTAATAAGCATCAGCCTACATATAATTCTTTCATATTTTGGCTAATTATTTTACGGTAGAAATCCAAAAGTATAATTGCTGGATCAAAGGGTATAAACATTTTCTTGGCTCAATATATACTGCCAAATTGTTTTCCAAAAGAATTGTGCCAATTTATAAGGCTATCATTAATATAGCATTGATGTTATAGTTGTTATATTTTAATATTCATAATTTATAATTATAATTTGTCACTTATTTTTACTTATATGTTAAATTTTAAATGTATAATATATATAAATTTTATAGTAATTATAATTTGATAGGGACAAGGTATTTATTAGGTAAAAGACATACATTTCTTTATTAGTGATATTAAATATATCCCCCCCATTTTTAAAGTTTATATTTCTTCTTTTGTAAATTGTTTCTTCTGTCATTTAAGTGCTTTTCTGTACAACTTCAACATGATATTTCCTACTCGTGGCTAGTGAGAGAATTATGGGGAAGCGTGGAACACTATTCAAATGCCAAGCATTGTTATGCTTTTTAATTTTATATGAAGACCTTCTGTTCAGTGATTCATGATTGACCACAGTTTGGGCAGGTGCATTTGTTAATGTTCTAAATTTTAAAAGAGGAAAATAGGAATTTCGTACATTACATTCAGAATTTGTTGCCATTCCTCTGCTACGTCATAAAAGGTCAGTTACCTTTGCTCACACTGACCTATTCTTCACCTCCCCACTTCTGCTTTGTGCCAGGAGAGCAGAAATCTGACCCTTTGGGGATGCCACCCTCTCCCCTACTGTTCTCTCCAACCTGAGGCGAACTTTCCCCTGCTTCCGAGAGCCTCTCAGAACTGGTGAGGTCAGCCTGCTCCTTGGAATCCAGAACCATTTTCAGAATCCTGAACTTCTGTGACATCTCAGGGTCCCCTTTGTGAGGTTTTTGACTCCTGCTGCTTCTAGCAAATCACAGGTGCTCGGTCATCATTGAACAACACTGATGACATCTCCTGGAGAAGTCCCGCGACTCTCCACGTCTAGCCCGATATTAATATGCCAGAATCTCATGCTGTCATTCTTCCTCACAGTCCAAATAAATCAGCCCCTTTATCCTGTCACAGGTTCTCTCTCCCTACCTTTCCTTAACATGTTTGGGGCTAGCGCTGCACTCTTCCAAGTGAGCCACAGGGCCAGGCCCTCTCCCAACTTCTTAAGCAAGTAAAGGTGGTATTCCAGGTACCTATTGCTACCTTATAACAACAACCATTCGATTATTTCTCACAATTTTATGGATTAGGAATTTGGGTAGGCTTAGTTGGATGATTCTTCTGTTCTATTGACACTGACAGAGATTACTCAGTGGTATTCAGCTGGCAAGTGGGCTTATCTGGAGGGTCCAGGATAGCTGCACTCATATCTGGTGGCTTGGTGGGGATGGATGGAAATGCCCACATGAAGCATCTCCAGCATGACAGCCTTACAGAATTTGATTTCTTACATGATGGCCCAGGGCTTTAAAAGCAAGTGTTCCAGTGAATAAGCCAGAAGCTACAAAGACTTTTATGATCCAGCTTCAGAAGCCACACAGCATCAGCTCTGTGTTTTTCTATTGGTCAAAGCATTCACAAGCCCTCCCAGATGCAAGCAGAAGGCACATGGCCCCTCATATTTGATGGGAGGAATGTCACACATTTGCAATTATGTTTTAAAATTACCACAGAGAGAAGGACTGAGGAAGATTTGCAGGCAGCATTGGGGTGAGGGCTGGGAATGTACAAGTTGATACCAGAGGTTCACTAGAGTTAGCAAAGAATAATGCCCCCTCTTATACATTTTAGTCATACTATATTGGACGTTCTCAATCTCTGCTTAGCCATCAGCTTCACAGCCTAATAACTGCTCCAGAGTTGTGCAACCTAAGACCACCAACAATATTACAGACACGTCCAATAGCCTTTTCTTTGTTTTTGTCCTCTCGAAGTTTCTTCTAAACTCAACACTCATCAAGACCTAACCTTTCTTTAATCATATTCTCAAGAACCAGGTTCTATGATGGGACATGCTACTATTTCTTGTCCAAACACTACCTTTGACAAGGCCATTTTCTGTAGGCCATAACTGTGGGTACCCCTAGGTTTGGCCCTTGATGTCTTTTCCTTGTCCCATTGTACTCCCTCCCATGTAAAGTAGACTCCTGTTCATCACATTCATATCACTGACTTCCAAATACTTGCCAGCTTTGATATCTTGTTCTCTTGGCATGTTATATGCGGTTTCCTATGGTGGCTATCTTTTCCTTGTCCCATTGTACTCCCTCCCATGTAAAGTAGACTCCTGTTCATCACATTCATGTCACTGACTTCCAAATACTTGCCAGCTTTGATATCTTGTTCTCTTGGCATGTTATATGCGGTTTCCTATGGTGGCTCTCTATGTAGATATCAACACTATTCTCTCCAAATAATTCCAAGACTTTAAAAGCTGCTCTCATCTTCTTACCCCTAAAATCACCTCCCCTTACCAACCGCCTCATGACAATTAGTTGGTACGCTCACTGAGCCTGCTATGCTACCCTTGCTCTTAAACTGAGTCATCTTTGAAAAATCTTTGACTCCACATCTAAGCATTCATAAAGCTGTATTGTCTATCAGTTCAAATGTGACATTTATGTGAGAGCACTGCACAATCTGTAAAGCACTACACAGGCATGAGGCAATAACATGACTCCATACTTCCAATAGATTTTCAGTGTCTGCTCTCAGACCCTCAGAGGGTCTGCTCCTCACCTGGGCTCTATAGTCTCATCTCTTCCCAACGTCTTGCCCTGCGTCTCTCTTCCTTCCCATCACCTAATTTCCCAGTGAGTCAGGCCAACAGAATGCATCTCAGCATCTTTGCCTTCATGCATACCACTCACTTGCCTCAATTATGCTTTATTTCAACAAGTATTTGCAGAGGAGAAAACCCACTGCGTCTTCCTTCTCCTCTCTGTTTATTGAGAGCCCACCCTACAGTCAACATTGCCTTCCTCAGGCAAGCCCCGCAAGCCTGGCCTCCCTTGGAAGCTCCGTAGGACTGGCTTCCTGCACAGTATGTGTGCCTTTTCTTATGGAAGAGTTGAATATTATTCTTTAGGAGCTTCATGTCTTATTTCCTCTGCTCCTGGAGGAGACAACTGTGACTTTCATTGACTCCCTTGGACTTAGTTCAGTGTTGAGTACCAGCAGGCTCTGCAAGGCTGGATGCAGATTCTGGTAAAATATAAAGGATCTTTGGCTTACAAGAGAGGTCCTAGAGGCTGGGGCCTGACCTCTCCCCCTTCCCTCTTTCTTATGATTTCTGACTACATTTCTCAAAGGTATTTTTTTAAGTTTTCAAAAAAAATAAATGAATGTTCAAAATAAATCTTTGCACAAAGACAGAAGTAGGAAAAGCTCCTCTTCTTACAATAAACACACACAACAATGTTTAATTTATCACTGTAAGTAAGTTAGCAGCAAGATTGCAGATCTGGGTTAGCTCTGGGTTAGCTCTGGGACTACATTTTACACAGTTGGAAGCAGAAGCTGGAGTAAAGACGACTTTCCCAGGGTCACAGAGTTATAGGTGGCAGAGCTGCACCTGGAGCCATCCACCCGCTAGTGTCCTTTCCACTGCACCCCCTAAGAAATGTAATTAAAAGGAGCAAGTTATATCTCATTTTCTGTAGTGCTTTAGCAATTTACTGTTTGCTTTCTAGTATGTCTGTTATCTCATTTGACATCTTCCTACAAAAAGTGATCAAACAAAACACTTTCTTTTAAAAGTTCAGTGTTCTTGGTTTCTGTGAGGGACATATCCGAGTCGGAATTTGGTGGTTGGAAAGGAACCGGGAGGATGAGAAGTTAAAAGGAGAGGAAGGGGAAGCAGAGAAGGCTGCAAGGGTCCTGGGGTGCCAGCGGAACAGGAGGGGCGCCCACTCATGCCTCTCCTCCGAGAGCGCCTACTCAGCAGGGCTCTTTACCAGGATCACTGAGATCCCGCCTGCTCCCCGCCGCAGCGGAGGGGGCGCAGCCACAGGGTGACAGAGGTGTCGCGCGCGGGGGACGCCCGCCGAGCGCAGGGCCCAGAGAGCGAGGTGCGGGGCTAGGGCTTTCGGGGTGAAGGGCGGCTCCCCAGACACTGAGCGAAGATGGGGGCAGGAGCGACCCGGCTCTTCAGGGCCCGCCCCTGCCAGGTCCCACGCCCGGGTCCTCTGAGACCTCGCGCGGCTCAGCCCCGGGGCGGCCGGGCTATATCAGCCTCCGCGGAGGGCAGGGCGCGGCGGGCCCTCCTGGACGAGGCGAGGAGGCGCGGA
>NW_007727008.1:351219-357717 GCF_000696425.1 Galeopterus variegatus
GGCTGCAGCCCCTGTCGTCCCGCGCCCGCGCCTGCCCCGTGTCCGCCGGAGGATGGCCGGCGCGACAGCCTCGGACGCGCACCCGACCATGGGGGTCAAGATCTTCTCGGCTGGAGCGGCCGCCTGCTTGGCCGACGTGGTCACCTTCCCGCTGGACACGGCCAAAGTCCGGCTACAGGTAGCGAGCCGGATGGGAGTGGCGAGGGGCTTCGGGACAGAGAGGGGACATCTGTGTGTGCGTCCCTCTGATTCTCCGCTTTGATTTAACCACCCTTCTCAGTTAGGTGAAGCAGATGGCCACCTTAAAAAAGTTTGGTTTTGTCTCCGGACTGAGTGCTTTAGGGAAGCTGGAACTTCTGGGTCTCACTGTAGGACCCAGGGCCACGGATGCTGGGTAGACCGTGGCTACTGCCACAGCCTGCCGAAAGTCGGGGTGCACTGGGTGCGCCAAGAACTGAGCAGATCAGCCTCCGCCGAGCTTGCGAGCCTGGCGGCTTATCCCTCTGCTGTTCGACTTTGCAGGGGCACCTTCCCATCTCACCGCCTTAGGGACTCTGGAGAGTTCATGGGGGGAAACAGGATGTGCAAAATGTGCATTGTAGCTTCTCTTCTTCCCGCCGCACCCGGTACTTCGAAAAGTTCATGGAAAATTTCGTGCTGTCTTTTAATTCTCTTTGTCCACGAACTTCTTGAAGGACCCTCACATGTGTATGTACACGCACACTGTGGCTTGAGCGTCCTGCATAGAGGACAGCCGATGCCAGACTTGTTTGTTCCTCACCAGGCAGGACCCCCTTTACTCTATCTTCACTTACCTCTGGCCTGCACCTTTCCCATTTCCAGATCCAAGGCGAGTGCCGGACCTCCAGTGCTGTTAGGTATAAAGGTGTCCTGGGCACAATCACCACTCTGGCCAAAACCGAAGGGCCAATGAAACTCTACAGCGGGCTGCCCGCCGGCCTCCAGAGGCAGATGAGCTTCGCCTCGCTTAGGATCGGCCTCTATGACACGGTCCAGGAGCTCTTCAGCGCAGGCAGGGAAGGTGAGCAGGAAGCCCTGGGGCAGGTCGGCAATAAGGGCCACACACAGGGTAGTGGTCTTCAGAACAGACTGGCCAGAATACATCAATGTTCAAACTCTCCCCTTTCCCCCAATGTTAGCGCACTCTTCTTAGAAAGGAAAAGAAGCATACAAAATCAACTTTTTACAGACCGTCTATACTTGTAAAAACCACGCACTCAGTCATGGAAGTTCTGTGCCTAATTTGAGTCTCCATCTGGAGAATATGAATGGGTNTCCAGGAGCTCTTCAGCGCAGGCAGGGAAGGTGAGCAGGAAGCCCTGGGGCAGGTCGGCAATAAGGGCCACACACAGGGTAGTGGTCTTCAGAACAGACTGGCCAGAATACATCAATGTTCAAACTCTCCCCTTTCCCCCAATGTTAGCGCACTCTTCTTAGAAAGGAAAAGAAGCATACAAAATCAACTTTTTACAGACCGTCTATACTTGTAAAAACCACGCACTCAGTCATGGAAGTTCTGTGCCTAATTTGAGTCTCCATCTGGAGAATATGAATGGGTGTGAAATCGTGTTTAACTCCAAACAGCAAAGTATGTCAGAAACATCTTTGGAGTTGCTAAAAATCCAAATGAGGACTACCATGGTCCTCTGAATCTGAATCCTCAGGTAGGAGACCAGAGAATGTGTGTATTCACAAGCTTCCCTTGTCATTTTGGGACAAACGTTTGCAACAACGTTTGAAAACCTTTAGTTTGAAGAAAAGAAATCCAGGCTTTGTGAGGAGAGTTAAAAGGACGGGATGGCTTATTTCCTCTTAAGAGGTTCCTCCTAAAATCTCTAATGCTAGGGAAGCCCAGAGAAGAAAAAGTGGACTTAAGATGTAGTGAGTTTGTTTAAGATGGCTTATTTCCTCTTAAGAGGTTCCTCCTAATCTAATGCTAGGGAAGCCCAGAGAAGAAAAAGTGGACTTAAGATGTAGTGAGTTTGTTTAAGGCAAGAAGAAAAGGAAACCAGTGTTTCTCAAGTGCCAGTGTATCCCAAAGGTTCCTGTTACTGTAGCTCGCATTTATTTGAGTGCTTACTATAAACCAGGTGCTGTTTGAAGTGCTGTGGAAAGGTGCTCGTATTATTATCTTTTGGCAAATGGGGAAACTGAGCACAGAGCAGTTTCATAACTTGCCCAAGTTCACACAGCTGGAAAGGGGCAGAGCCAGAATTCAAACCCAAGCAGGCTGGCCTCTCACCCGGGCTCCTAACCACTGCACTCTACTGCTTCTGCATTTTGCATGGTTCTGTCCATCATCAATCCATACAATCCTGTGAGTAGAAAGTTTTATCTGAATATCAGACAAGTTAAATAACATGCACAAAATTACACAGCTAGTAAATATCAGAGGCACTTTCACATGAAGCAGCAAGCCAGGGAGATGTGCTGATGGTAAAATGAATATATTAAGTGACTACCTCAGTAGATTTAATCTTTTCTGCTTTGAATAACCTTTGAATACTATAACTTTATGGGATGGGATAATTCATAAATTCTATACAAATATCTAAGTTAAATTTATCCATGCAATACTTTTCAAGTGAAGATTAAGTTTGGATGTTTCTAGATCAATACTGCATTGTCATGTTTATAGATGTAGTAAGAGAAGAAACACAAAGAATATGAAGCTGCCCATTCAGGGAGGTTTCTTCACAGATTGACTGTTCTAACCAATTTCTGGGTACTTTAGGCACCAAATTAATGAGACAGAATTTGGCAGTATTCTCTGTTACGCCTATTCAGTTCATTTAGTAAGCTTTATTGAAATGCCATGTGATGTACACATGACAGACATCTCTCCATGCAGGAACTTACAGTTCTGAGTATAAGGTGTGTGGGGAGAAGTTAATAGATGACTGTATACCATGACACGTGCTGCGTTATAAGTAATTACAGGATCTTGGGCACAATGAAGCGGAATATTTAATCTTGCTGTGAGCATGGTCATGCAAGATTTTCCTGAAGAGTTAATATCTGAATCTCGAAGTCCTGAAGGACCAGTAGGTCTAATACAGGCAAAATAGTGAGAAAAGACCTTCCAAGTAGAGTGAAGGTCATGTACAAAGGCTCAGAGAGGAGTGGTGAGAATATACAGAGCATAGAAGGAAGACATGTGGCGAGGAGGGAGAGATGAAGCCAGAAAGTCGGGAAGGAGCCAGGTCACAAAAGGCCTTGCAGGCCATGCTAAGGTGCTTGCATTTTATTCTTACAGTGATGGGAAGTCATTGAAAAATGTTAAGCAGGACAGTGGCATAAATAATTTATATTTTCAAAGGATCACTTTTGTAGTAGTACAGAGTATGTATAGAAAAACGGTGAGAAAGGGGTAAGTTAGATAGAAACAAATGATCAGGGTATGTCCTGAAGCATTGGCAATAGGGGAGGAGAAGAGAGGTCAATCAGAAGGATTTAAAAAAAAAATTTTTTTAAGTTATTTAAAGTTCTTTGGGAGCTAGGGGGAAAAAAAAAGGTTAATGCTAATCTGATTTTAGAGTGGCATAGACTTTTTATGTGTTAAAGCAAGCAAACAGAAACCAAAAAAGATTGGTTTATTTCATCACAATTTCTTAAAAGCCTCTATAGGTTTTTAAGAAAAAATAATATTTAAATAAGAATTAAAGACATACCAAAGTCAAATAAAATATTCACAATACATAGGATCAATTAAAAATGCTTAGCACAGAGTCTGGAACAAGGTAAGGGTTTAACAAATATGTCATTATTATTATTTTTTTAAAAAAGAAGGATTTAGAAAGTAGAATTGACTAAACCTGGTGAGCAACTGGAAGTAAGGCATAAGGGAAAGGTAGTAATAAGATGACTTTCAAGTTTCTGGCTAAATATACCATTTACTGAGGAAGGGAATGTAGAAACTGTCTAAGAGGGAAGATAAGAAATTTGTTCTAGGACATGCGAACAGGTGATGTCCAGTAGGCACATGAGCTTGGGAGAAAGGTGTGGCTAGATTCCAGGAAGTCACAGGGACTATCATCAATAGGGTCAAACAGAGGAGAGAGATCTGCGTGAAACAGGCTGAGAAGGGATCATCGTACCTGACACACAGAAGTTCACTGGTTTCCTAGCAAAAATATTTTCAGTGAAGTATTGGGGTAGAAGCAAGACTGTAAAGGATTAATAAGGAAATGGCTATGGTAAATAGTGCTGCAATGCAAGAGTCGGAACCAGCCCAAATGTCCATCATCAGATGAGTGGATAAGGAAACTGCAGTATATCTACACAATGGAATACTACTCTGCTATAAAAAAGAATGAAATACTGCCATTTGCAACAACATGGAGGGACTTAGAGAAAATTATATTAAGCGAAACAAGTCAGGCACAGAAAGAGAAATACCACATGTTCTCACTTATTTGTGGGAGCTAAAAATAAATAAATAAATACACAAATAAACTGGGGGTGGGAGAGGGAAGAAGACACAACAATCACAATTCCTTGAAGTTGTTAAGACAAGTGAACAGATATGAAGTTGTTCGAAGGGAGTAGGGAGAGGAGGGAGGGAGGATTTGGTAATGGGCCACAAAAATCAACCACATTGTACATTGATAAAATAAAATAAAGTTAAAAAAAAAAAGAAAAGAAATATGTGAAACCACAAACAACATTAATAAATAAATAAATAAATAATTTAACTTTTTTTAAAAAAAAGAAGGAAATGGGCTGTGGAAGTGAAGACAAAGAAAACAGTATCTCTCGCAAGGAGTTTGGGAAATGGAGAGGGGATTGGAGGGTCGGAGACTGGAGGATAGGATGACTGCACCAAGATAAGCTTATATATGTGGCCAAAAATGAAGGCAAAAAATTGTAATTATACAACATTGCATATTAAAAGACAGTTATCTATTATATGCGCAGCTCCTGGCTGAGCATGATGAGAAAAACGTACTCTCATATAGTAATGGAAATAATTGCTACCAGTTTTGTGTATTTCCTTTGTGCCAGACAGTGTGTTAAGTGCTTTCTGAATATTATTTTAACTCAGACAACAACTCTATGACGTAGGTATTATTATCCCTATTCTAAAGATTAGGAAACAGAATTAGAGATACTGAGGAAGTCCTTGAGTAAGTTATTTATTTTTACAAATAGTTCCTCTACCCTCCCCACACCTACACATACAGTTTCTGCTATTATTGATACGTTACATTGGGATGGTACATTTGTTACAATTATGAATCAGTATTGATATATTATTATTAACTTAATTTTACATTAGGGTTCCTGCCTTGTATTCTACAATCCTATGGGGTTTACCAAATACATTATGTCTTGAATTCACCATTACGCAACCATACAGAATAGTTTTGTTGCCCCCAAAGCCTTCTGTGTTCCACCTATTCAACCATCCATCCCTCCATCACTCCATCCTTCCTTCCCTCCCTCTCTCATCCCCTGAAACCCTGGCAACCATTGATTTTTTTTTCTAGAACCTTAAACATTTATCATTGCATTGTGTTGGAAACATTCAAAATCCTCTCTTCTAGCTAATTAAAACTGCACAATAAATTGTTGCTAAGGACTGAGAATGTCCTTGATGAGTAAGTGTTGTTGAACCATAACTTTATGTTTAATTATAGGAACAAACACTGGGCTTCAAGACAATTTGTGTTAAATATCTATTTTGAGCAACATAAGCTAATTTTTCAAAGTTTTAAAACAAAAATCACTTTCTTATCTTCTTTCTTCTTATTTTTATCCCCTTCACATGCTGTGTCCTAACACTACTTGATGTCCCATATTAGGGCAATTTGTCCGCTGGGCTTTTGCTAAGACCACTAAGTCCAATAATTAGCATTATCACTGATGAGAGGAAGATGAAGCATTCATTGGTGACTGGTGCCTCCTCACAGTTGGGAAATATCGAAAAAGAGAAAAGGAAATAGGAAAGCACTAAGCTAAACCCTGAGAAGAAAACATCATGTTTTCCTTTTTCCTTTAAAGTCTTTATTTTTCTAAAATTTCAGAAACTGAAGTTTTCTACCCCACTGTGATTTGATATATTTTAGAACATAATGAACACATGGACAAGCATTAGGGAAGTAGAAAAAATATAAGAATACAAAAATACTAACCACTATAAATTAAAAAGACACACGAATGCATTCTGGATCTTAAATTTTTTTCTCAATAAATATTTTTTTCTCTCTGGATGACAACAGCGACTTTAGGAAGCAAGATCTTGGCTGGCTTAACTACTGGAGGAGTGGCGGTATTCATCGGTCAACCCACAGAGGTTGTGAAAGTCAGACTTCAAGCGCAGAGCCATTTACATGGTCCCCAACCTCGCTACACTGGGACTTACAATGCCTACAGAATTATAGCAACAACAGAAGGCTTGACTGGACTTTGGAAGGGTAACTAACTTCTAGGTGGATTTTTTTTTTTTTTTTTTTTTTTTTTTTTTTTTTTTTTTTT
>NW_007727008.1:358717-381153 GCF_000696425.1 Galeopterus variegatus
AACCCTCGGTGTTGCTCCCGCGCCTCGCTCAGCCAGTGAGCGGGAACCGGTCTGTATGTGGGATCCGAACCCTCGGGCGGGAGCGCCGCCGCGCTTCCCAAGCAGCACACTATCCAGTGCGCCATCGGGCCGGCCCCCTTCTAGGTGGATTTTATAATTATTAAAACCCATATATCCAATTAACACCTTATCATAAAACAGAATTATTAAACATTTTCTTTTTTTTCCAGGGACTACTCCCAATCTGATGAGAAATGTCATTATTAATTGTACAGAGCTAGTGACATATGATCTAATGAAAGGGGTCTTTGTGAACAACAAACTACTAGCAGGTAACTTCTTATTTTATGTAACAAACAGGTCTGCACCTTGATAATTTCATCTTGGAGCTGCTATAGCCACATTATACTGAATCCCTTAATTCTAATAGTTTTAAAAATTAAGTAATTATGAATGTTAGATACAATTTATAGAAAGCAGAAAAAGACCAAAACCTTAAGTTTAAAAATTTTGCTGCAACAAATGTTTTTTGCAATAACTTTTTTTATTACAGTTTTGCTGCAACAAAAACAAAGTGAAACTGTATTCTGATGTCAGCATTATTCTCATTTAATACTAATATTTGGGACTTTTGTTAGAATCTTATTTTTTTATACAGCAGAATTCAGGAGGTAAGTCCATCCTGTACTATATTGAAAAGAACTAGTTATATAAAGAGCTCATCAGTGGTTTTATCCCAAAAGTAGTACTATAGGATAGGTTCTTAAAAATAATATTCTAACAGTTTTTAAAGACATTGAAATTCTCCTTGGACAGTGACTTGAATAAAAAAGTATTAGATGCATTATGCCAGGCCCTAAGGGCACCGAAAAAACTGAGATTATTTTCCTAAAGTGTTTACAATCCACTGTGCCATGTACTATTTGCCATCTTTTTCTAGTGCAAGTATAATCTTATTATATTTTATTTCTTTATAAGGCATCCACATTGACCTCTTATTATCAACAGGTTTATAAGGATCTGACATATAACTGAAAAGCCCCCCCAAAAGCCTGGCATTGACCTGTTTGATTGATCCATTTTAGATGACCTACCCTGCCACTTTGTGTCGGCTCTTATTGCTGGATTTTGCACAACACTTCTGTCTTCTCCAGTGGATGTGGTAAAAACCAGATTTGTCAATTCTTCACCGGGACAGTATACAAGTGTGCCCAACTGTGCGATGGCAATGTTCACTAAGGAAGGGCCGACGGCTTTTTTCAAAGGGTAGGACATGATCCTCTGTATCTATAATGTTGTGTTCAGGGTGTTTGTATGCTTTGTGTCAGTCTTGTCTAAACAATGGACATTTAGCTTACCAGGCTTAACATATGCAGTATACTTAGTATCAACTTTTCCTTGCCACAAGTTTCTCCAATCCACCAATTCCACTGTGCCAGAATATAAAAAGCTATGGTATTAAAATTTTCTCAACCTGCATCAGAGGGTCATGTGAAATCAGTGCCCTTTCCCTTAGTCCCAATCTATTGGAAATGTAGACAGTATTTTGCCTTCTCTGGGCAGGAGTACTCTGAAGTGGAGGGAAAGCATAATAGAGGACTGTGAGAAAACAAGATTTAATTTTCACAATTTTAATTTGATGGATTCTATTTTTAAAACTGTATTAAAGCAAAACCAGAGAAACTCTGAAGTGGAGGGAAAGCATAATAGAGGACTGTGAGAAAACAAGATTTGATTTTCACAATTTTAATTTGATGGATTCTATTTTTAAAACTGTATTAAAGCAAAACCAGAGAAAAGTCATTGCCACCAATCTAGAAAGTAATGCACAAAATTATGTGGTTTGGGTAATTATTTCACCCACATAGAAACTAGTACTGTGTAATAGGTCACATTTTCCCATAATGCGGTATTATATTATATCGGAAACTGCTTTCCTAAGAAAATATAGTAGGAACTAATTTATGGACATACTCAAAAAGGATTATACTAATGGTAAAATAATAACATTTCATAACTCTTTAAAACTGTAAGGCAATGCCTCAAACCTTATAAAATAAATATGAATGCACCATACACATTATACAAAAAGTTCTCCATAATGTGCACTTATGACACACTAATAAAAATGGAATGCACTGTGAAATTAACTGAAAATGGATATGCCAGTTACTAACCATTAACCATTTACCAATTTATTTTATAAAAATTTAAAAATATTTGGGGAGAAACATACCAAGTACGGATGAACCTGCTAAGTAAAATAAGCCATACATGCAAAGTCAAATACTGTATGATTCCACTACTAGTGAGGTTAATTCATAGAAACAGAAAGTAAAATAAAAGTTGCCAGGGGCTGGAGGTAAGGGGAAATGGGAATTATTTTTTCTGGTTGGGGTGACACAAAGGTTCTGGAGATGGATGGTGGTGATAATTGCATATAATGTGAATGTACTTAATGTTACTGAATTGTACATTTAAAATGGTTAAAATGGTAAATTTTACATTACTTATATTTTTTCACAATAAAAAACCCACACACTTCTGGGAATCAAAAGAAATAGGTTAAGATATCTGAAAACAAATTCTTTGCAAGTTTTTTATAGGCCAGATTTCTTTTTAAAATTTATCCAGGGCAGATATAACTGATGACATCTTCTTCTCCTGCAACATTTCATTGCTGCAAATAGGTATTCAAAATCAATCGTCTGGTCTGCAGAGTTTGGGCAGGAGGCTTTAAAAGAGCCAAAAACTCTAAAACAAAACAAAGACCAGTTAAACCCCTGACAGTTTCTCTAAAGACAAGAGTTGCCGAGATCGAGGCAGCACTGATTTCTTGACTCTGGAACACGGTCCACTTACTCATCATTTCTTCTTTGCTTTCTCTTCTTTCTTCTTTTAATAGTCTCCTACCTCTCATTCAGAAAGCAAAGCAAAACAAAACAAAAATTTCCCCTTCCCTCATAAAAGNCTTTCCCTTAGTCCCAATCTATTGGAAATGTAGACAGTATTTTGCCTTCTCTGGGCAGGAGTACTCTGAAGTGGAGGGAAAGCATAATAGAGGACTGTGAGAAAACAAGATTTAATTTTCACAATTTTAATTTGATGGATTCTATTTTTAAAACTGTATTAAAGCAAAACCAGAGAAAAGTCATTGCCACCAATCTAGAAAGTAATGCACAAAATTATGTGGTTTGGGTAATTATTTCACCCACATAGAAACTAGTACTGTGTAATAGGTCACATTTTCCCATAATGCGGTATTATATTATATCGGAAACTGCTTTCCTAAGAAAATATAGTAGGAACTAATTTATGGACATACTCAAAAAGGATTATACTAATGGTAAAATAATAACATTTCATAACTCTTTAAAACTGTAAGGCAATGCCTCAAACCTTATAAAATAAATATGAATGCACCATACACATTATACAAAAAGTTCTCCATAATGTGCACTTATGACACACTAATAAAAATGGAATGCACTGTGAAATTAACTGAAAATGGATATGCCAGTTACTAACCATTAACCATTTACCAATTTATTTTATAAAAATTTAAAAATATTTGGGGAGAAACATACCAAGTACGGATGAACCTGCTAAGTAAAATAAGCCATACATGCAAAGTCAAATACTGTATGATTCCACTACTAGTGAGGTTAATTCATAGAAACAGAAAGTAAAATAAAAGTTGCCAGGGGCTGGAGGTAAGGGGAAATGGGAATTATTTTTTCTGGTTGGGGTGACACAAAGGTTCTGGAGATGGATGGTGGTGATAATTGCATATAATGTGAATGTACTTAATGTTACTGAATTGTACATTTAAAATGGTTAAAATGGTAAATTTTACATTACTTATATTTTTTCACAATAAAAAACCCACACACTTCTGGGAATCAAAAGAAATAGGTTAAGATATCTGAAAACAAATTATTTGCAAGTTTTTTATAGGCCAGATTTCTTTTTAAAATTTATCCAGGGCAGATTTAACTGATGACATCTTCTTCTCCTGCAACATTTCATTGCTGCAGATAGGTATTCAAAATCAATCGTCTGGTCTGCAGAGTTTGGGCAGGAGGCTTTAAAAGAGCCAAAAACTCTAAAACAAAACAAAGACCAGTTAAACCCCTGACAGTTTCTCTAAAGACAAGAGTTGCCGAGATGGAGGCAGCACTGATTTCTTGACTCTGGAACACGGTCCACTTACTCATCATTTCTTCTTTGCTTTCTCTTCTTTCTTCTTTTAATAGTCTCCTACCTCTCATTCAGAAAGCAAAGCAAAACAAAACAAAAATTTCCCCTTCCCTCATAAAAGAAGAAAAGGGTTTTTGAGGAAGGCCATGTTAGAAAGGAGGAGGCGTGCTTTGGTTTGGTGGGAGTGAAGGATGTTTATGTATTTGGATAGATGCGAGCATTAGGGTTTTGTTGTTTGGAAGCAGTATAGAACACCTACAGCAAACTACTTTTGGCAGAGGAGGGAAAGATGAAGAATAGGTAAGGTACTCTTAAGCATCTTCATCTGAGAGGAGCGGCAATATGAGAAGCATAAACTCCCTGTACTGTAATAGCTTTAAGAATTTCAAACAAACTAACAGAAATGATGACGCGTGCTTTTCTAGATTTGTACCTTCCTTCTTGAGACTTGCATCCTGGAATGTCATAATGTTTGTGTGCTTTGAACATCTGAAAAGAGAATTGATGAAATCAAGGCAGACCGTGGACTGCACCACATAATCAGCTTCAAGAAAAGGATGCAACACCCAGTGGGAACTTTTGCTGAATGGATCATCAAAAAAACCTAAAAAACGAAAAAAACTATTCACTTGATTTCACCCTAAAAAGATGCAGGAATTTTGGTAGAGTGTTTTTGGACCTTATTTTTTAATTTAAAAAAAGAGAACTAATACCTATTTCATATAACTTTTATTCTTAATGTCTTAAGGAGGAATAAAGCAAAACATTCAGTATACACCCTGGCAAATGTAATGCCCAGATAAGTTCTGCATTTGGCTGAGCATTTTGGGGGTGGAATTGTATGATTAAATGTGAAGAAATTTAATATATTTTAATTATAATTCAAACCGATGGAAAAGAAAAACTGGGTAAAATGCATTTTATATTAATAAATAGCTAAAAATGAAATTATCAAAGAAAATCCTATTGTTTCTTTTTACTTATTAACACAATCATCAGTTAACATATTCAATAATGTATTTCTAATACCTTTCAAAGTTTGTCTTTTAGGATCTATACCTAAATGTAAGAATGGAAGTTCATCTGGAATACAAAATTTTCCAATAGCAAGAGAAGGTCTTTAGAATCGATAAGCATAAACTTACTCTGAATCTTATTAATATAATCGAATTAATCTTCTTAGTTTTTAGAGTCCATATGTTATGGCATCTATAACAACTTCTAATCTTAGGCACTATATTCATTTTGGCCTTATTGTTATTAGAGTCATGGTACCTATCCTAGAATCATAGAATTTTAGAGCTAGAAGGTACCTTTGGGAAGACAGAGGAACAGTCTGAAATTTGCGAAAATAAATCTTTCTGGCAAAGCCAAATCTATCATCAGCACCTGTAGTAACCTTCATCATGTCTACACACTGAGTGCAAAAGAGATAGGGAAAAAGTAAACCAGCGATTAAAAGAAGTACAAGACAAGGCCCAGCCTTGTTTTAAGTCAAAAACAAGGCCTGGCAGCAGGAGCAGGAGCCTACAGGCCATGAGGCACCATTCTATTTGTCTTAGCTCCACATTACATTTATTAATGTTTTTTCCCCCTTGTTCTTACCACTTTAGTGCATGCGGGCCTGACTTCCTGTTGGCATGTTGGCATGTGCCTATTTCAGGGTCTTCTTCTGGCCACCAGAGCAAGCTTTGCCCCACTGTGCAAGGCACGCTAGAAGAGTTAGGAAAACAACACACTCCTGGACACAGCCCTAAACACATAACTGATAAGAGTTGGTGTATAAATATCTGAGTTCCCTCAACCATCGGGTGGAATACCACCGAGGGATCAAACTCCAGGTACACATGGTGTTATTTTGCTAAAATACAAAAATGCTGTAATGGGCTGACTTCAATTCCTTATCTCAATTCCTTGCTCCCTTACCAGTGTTTCCTGGGATCACCTCCCAAATGAATTGCAAATCCTTTTCTCATGGTCTGAGTCTCAGGGAATCTAACCTATAACAAACCACACCTTACAGCAGCATGTTTCTTTCAAGAATAAGGAAGAAAACAGAAAACATCATATCTTTCCTGGGACCCTGGTCAGGCTACGGGAAGTAACAAATGGAGGGAAGCAGGTTGGCCAGATCTTGGTACACAGAAAAGTTAGTCAACAGGAAATATTTGAGAGCCTGCTATGCGCTAGACACCATGCACACAGTGGTGAATAAAACAGACATAGGCCCTGCCCGCAAATAGAAGGAAATATAAGGAATTGGTCTGGTATCAGAGTGTACCTCAAGATTTATTGAGTGCTCTGACAACTGCCTCAGTGATCTCATCTGATAGAGAACACACATCTGTGGAAAAGCCCCTACAGAAGGCCTGAGAATCACCATGTAGTGATTTTTCTTTTTCATACAAAGCAAATGCCAAGAGTCAGCCTGATACTTCCCCTTAAGAAGGTAAGCCATTATCTGCAACAAGGTAAGATAGAAAGTCTGCAAATCTCCTGCTTAGAAATCATGCTTGCTTCTTTTTGCCTTCATTTTTTTTAATGGGAGAATTTTTACAGAATACAACACATATACATAATAATGCATATGGCAAAAAATTTTAAGGTATTGTTACAAAGTGAACAAACAGGTAACCACAGTGAAATTCAAGAAACAGAAAGTCGTAAACACCCAGAACTACCTCCACCCCCATGAGCACCATTCACAACCATCTTGACTTCACCTTCATGATAAATGCTTTTTTGTTTGTTTTTATATAGGTTCACTATTTAAGTAGTGAACCTATACAAAAACAATTTGCAGAGTTTCTTACCTTGTTGCAGATAATGGCTTACCTTCTTAAGGGAAGCGTCAGGCTGACTGTTGCACTAAATTTTATGGCTAGTCTATGTTTGAACTTTATATAAACAGAATCATCCAGTAAGTTTTATTTTATGTGTAGTATCTTTTGAGCAATAATACATATTTAGAACTCATCCGTGTTTTTTCATATACAGCAAATCCTTGAACAATAGGGCTTTGAACTACATGGGTCTACTCCTAACGTGGATTTTTTTCAATAAATATATTGAAAAATTTGGTGTTAGATATGTCATAAACGCACCGCATACCTAACCAAACAGTTAAGTAGCCTAACAGTGGCTATTATTAATAGTTTAGTATTTAATTACTAAACTAACTTGACACTGGTGCCCCTGCCACCTCACCCTAAGTGCACAGTTTGGAGTGGGGGAGGGGGGAGCCAATGCACTTACGCAGTAGTTAAGTGGTTAAGTTTGGGGGGAGTCAAAACTTATACAGAGATAGTCAGGGAAGTGTGAGATGGGGTGGAGGTGGGGGTAGTCAGCACCTCTAACCCCCCAGTTGTTCAAAGTTCAACTGCAGCTCTAATTAATACACATTCAATGCTATACAGCATTCTATTGTATGAATATACAACAATTTACTTGTCCATTCTACGTTTGCTGAGCATTTGAGTTGTTTCCAGCTTTAGCTATCACAGTGTTGATATAAATATTGTTAACATTTATATTAGTTTCCTCTTGCTACTGTAAAAACTTACCACAAACTAGGTGGCTTAAAACAACACAAATTTATTGTCTTACGGTTCTGGAGATCAGAAATTTAAAATGAGTCAGCAGGGTTGTGTTCCCCTGAAGTTCCAAAGAATTATATCGCTTGCCTCTTTCAGCTTCTAGAGGCTGCTGGCATTCCTTGGCTTGTGGCTGCATGATAAAATCTCTGCTTCTTTCATCACCTCACCTTCTCCTGTAGTCAAATCTCCCTCTGTCTCCTTCTTATAAAGACACCTGTAATAACGTTGGGCACCCTGACAGTCCAGGACAATCTTCTCATCCCAAGACTCTTGACTTAACCACAATCTACCAAATCACTTCTAAGGTAGCATATTCTCAGGTTCTGGGGCTTAGGACTTTGTCATCTTTGAGGGGCTATTATTCAGCCTATGACAACATATATCCCGGTGTATATAATCACCCATTTCTTTTTTTTTTTTTTTCCTTTTTGTCTTTTTTCGTGTCCGGCAATGGATCGCAACCCTCAGTGTCGCGCCCGTACTGGACCGGGACCGGCAACGGGATCGCAACCCTCGGTGTTGCCCCCACACCTCGCTCAGCCAGTGAGCAGGAACCGGTCTGTACGTGGGATCCGAACCCTCGGCGGGAGCGCCACCATGCTCTCAAGCGGTGCACTGTAGCAGTGTGCCACCGGGCCAGCCCCATAATCACCCATTTCTATAGGGTATCTACCTAGGGTTGAATTTCTTCACTAGATATTGACAGTGTTGCTAGAACCCGAATGAATACCCGATGCACAGCAAAAGCAAAACACTGAAACACCAGTGCTTGGAGATAGAGAAAGGCTTATTCAAATTAACCAAAGCAAGAAGATGGGAGAGCAAAAACTCTGTCTTACTACAGGAACAGAAGGGAAGGAGTTTTATAGGGCTAAGACATAAGAGAAGGTGAGTCTCGGTGAAGTTAAGGGAAGGTCTATATTTTCTCGGATTCAAGGTAAAATCTTAGGCGACCAGGCTCCTTGGTAATAGTGGCAGCTGGGGCTGGGTCCTCCAGTGGTTGCAATTTCTTTAAGAGCATTCAGTTTTTTTTCTGCAAAACAAACTCATAAATTTTCTTTGGGTCATCTCATCCTGCTTGACGGAAAACCGGGTATCAGCAATTTATATTATGGGAACAAGGGTTACTGGGTAGGAAGTTAACAGCTATCAACAAACAAAAGTTTAACTAACAGATCATTAATTTTTGGCCACTATTAAATTTTAAACTATGGACATTTCAGAGGGATTGTCAGCCTCAACAGATTGAATTATTGTTCAATATTCACTTCTACCCTCCACCTTGAAGTAAGCTATACTTTCCCAATACTTGTCTTTGGGTTTGGTTACGTAACTTGCTTTAGCCAGTTGTATAAGCAGAAGGGACAGGAGCAGAGAATTTAAATGTTTGTACAGTCGGCTTGCCCACTAGCATTCCCATGATTTGCCATGAGTGTAATACACCCTGAGTAGCTGCCGATTTAAGGAGACTCTGGAGACCCGCAGAGCAGTTCGATGCTGATCATTCTCCTCTAGAAACAGACCATGAGTGAGAAAAATAAATGCTTTGAATCTATACATTGCATTAAATCTGTAAGATCAATGTGAAAACAGTTTTCCATCCAAGAATATGTTATGTATCTCCATTTATACTTGTTAAAAATGTATTTCAATAGCATTGTTTAATCTTCATAGTTATGTGACAAATCTTTTGTTATGTTTATTCCTAGGTACTAGATATTTTTAAATGCTGTTACGGATTTTTTCAGCTTTATTTTCTAACTGTCTTTTGCCAGTATATAGAAATGTAATTGGGATTTTTACATTGACTTTATTAATAACTCTGTAAAAGTCTTATTTAATTTATATGCCAATTCTTTGGGGTTTTCTATGTACATATTCATACCATTTGTGAACAATAACTTTCATTTCTTTCTTTGCATTTGTCTTACTGTACTAGCTAGGATCTCCAGCACAATGTTGAATAGATGTGCTGTGACAGTTTGGACTTAATTCGGCACATATTCATTCCTCTCCTCTTGTCATTAAAGACTGCATTTCCCTGCTCCACTGATGTTGGTTGGGCTTGGCCATCTGACTTGCTATGACCAATGGAATGTTGTGGACATGATGTGAGAGCAAAGGCCTGAAGTAGGTTTGAGCAATTGGGTTTATTCTTCTGCTTCTGCCATCACTGTGAAAAGAACATGCTTTGGTAGCTCATTGGTCCCAGATGAATGAGAGCCAAACGGAGCTGACTAGAACTGGTTGTAAACCTCTTGTCCGGATTTAAGGCCACCTGAGTCCAGCTAAGGTTAACAGAGCTGCCAGGCTAGCCTATTGATGTGTGAGGACACCACGGATTTAGGTGTGTGGCCGGTGTTATACATTGCTCTTACGGCTATAGCTGACTTAAATCTAGATATGTCATTATTATTAAATTTTTTAATTTTAACTTTTCAATATACATTGTAGTTTTCATGTCCCTTTACCCATTCCTCTTTCCCCCTCCCTCTCCCCTCCCCCACCTACTACATCATATACATTCAATCGTCTTAACAAATTCAAGGAATTGTGATTATTGTATCTTCTTGCCCCCCCACACCCTTTATGTTTGTATATTTATTTTTAGCTCCCACAAATAAGTGAGAACATGTGGTATTTCTCTTTCTGTGCATGACTTGTTTCACTTAATATAATTTTCTCTAAGTCCATTCATGTTGCTGCGAATGGTAGTATTTCATTCTTTTTTTACAGCAGAGTAGTAGTCCATTGTGTAGATATACCACAGTTTCCTTATCCACTCATCTGGTGATGGACATTTGGGCTGATTCCAACTCTCAGCTATTAGAAATAGAGGGCCAATAAACATGGGAGTACAGGTGTCCCTTTGTCATGATGATTTCCATTCCTCTGGGTATATTCCCAGCAATGGAATAGCTGGGTCATATGGTAGATCTATAAGTAATTGTTTGAGGAACCTCCATACCATTTTCCATAAAGGCTGCACCATTTTGCAATCCTACCAACAGTGTATGAGAGTTCCTTTTCCTCTGCAACCTCGTCAACATTTATCATTCTCAGTCATTTGGATATTAGCCATCCTAACTGGAGTGAGATGGTATCTCAAAGTGGTTTTGATTTGCATTTCTCAAATGCTGAATGATATTGAGCATTTTTTCATGTGTCTGTTGGCCATTCGTATATCTTCCTTTGAGAAATATCTATTCAGCTCCTTTGCCCATTTTTACATTGGGTTATTTGCTTTTTTTGCTGTAAAGTTGTTTGAGTTCTTGTATATTCTGAATGTTAATCCTTTGTCAGATGTATATTTTGCAAATATTTTCTCCCACTCTGTTGGTTGTCTTTTCACTCTATTGATTGTTTCTTTTGATGTGCAGATGCTTTTTAGTTTGATATAATCCCATTTGTTTATTTTCCTTTAGTTGCCTGTGCTTTGGAGGTCATATTCATGAAGTCTGTACCCACTACTACTTCTGGAGTGTTTCCCTATGTTTTCTTTAAGGAGTTTTGTTTCAGGATGCATATTTAATGCTTTAATCCATTTTGAGTTGATTTTGGTATATGGTGAGAGGTACTGGTCTAGTTTCATTCTCCTACACATGAATACCCAGTTTTTCCAGCACCATTTGCTGAAGAGGCAGTCTCTTCCCCAGTGTGTAGATTTGGTGCCTGTGTCAAAGATCAGATTGGCTGTAGGTGTATGGGTTTATTTCTGGGTTCTCTATTCTGTTCTGTTGATCCGTGTGTCTTTTTTTATGCCAGTACCATGCTGTTTGGGTTATTATAGCTTTGTAGTATAGTTTAAAGTCAGGTAGTGTTATGCCTCTAGCTTGATTTTTTTGCTCAGGATTGCTTTGGCTATGCATGATGTTTTGTTATTTCATATAAATGTCTGGATCGTTTTTTCCATTTCTGAGAAAAATGTCATTGGAATTTTGATGGGAATTGCATTGAATCTGTAGATCACTTTGGATAATATGGACATTTTCACAATGTTAATTCTTCCGATCCTAGAGCATGGGATATCATTCCATCTTCTTGTGTCCTCTTTAATTTCTCTCAACGGTGGTTTGCAGTTCTCTTCATAGAGATTTTTCACATCCTTCGTTAACTTTATTCCTAAGTATTTTATTTTTTTGGTGGCTCTTGTAAATGGGCTACCTTTCTTGATTTTTCTCCACGTTCACTGTTGGAGTATAGAAATACTACTGATTTTTATGTTGTTGATTTTGTATCCTGCAACTGCTGAAATAATTTATCAACTCTAAGAGTTTTTTTGTAGAGGCTTTAGGTTGTTCACTATACAGGATCATATCATCCACAAACAGGGACAGGTGACTTCATTTTTTCTAATCTGGATGCCCTTTATTCTCTGGCTAATACTTCCAACAAAACTATGTTGAATAGGAGTGGTGAGAGTGGGCATCCTTGTCTAGTTCCTGTTCTTAAGGGAAAAGCTGAAAGCTTTTCAGCTGTTCAGGATGATATTGGCAGTGGGCTTATCATATATGGCTTTGTGTTGATACTTTCCATCTATACCAAACTTGAGAGTCTTTATTATGAATGAATGTTGAATTTTGCCAAATGCTATTTCAGTGTCTATAGAGATGATCATATGGTGTTTGTCTTTGCTTTTATTAATGTGGTGTATCACATTTATTGATTTGCATCTGTTGAACCAACCTTGCATCTCTGGGATGAATCCCACTTGATCATGGTATATAATTTAGTGTATGTGTTGCTGTATTCTGTTAGCTAGTATTTTATTGAGGATTTTTGCATCTGTATTCATCATTGATATTGGCCTGTAGTTTTCTATTTTTGATGTATCTTTGATTTTGGTATCAGGGTGATGTTTGCTTCATAGAATGAGTTTGGGAGAATTGCCTCAGTTTCAATCTTTTGGAATAGTTTGCAGAGAATTGGTATCAATTCCTCTTTGAAGTTTTGGTAGAACTCTGCAGTGAACCTGTCTGGTCCTGGGCTTTTCTTTGTTGGGAGCCTTCTGATAACAGCTTCAATCTCTTTTATTGTTATTGTTCTGTTCCGATTTTCTATATCTTCTTGGCTCAGTTTTGGTAATTTGTATGTGTCCAGAAATTTATCCATTTCCTCCAGATTTTCAAATTTGTTGGCATATAGTTTTTTTATTGTAGTCTCTAATGATTCCTTGTATTTCTGAGGTATCAGTTGTAATATAGCCTTTTACATTTCTAATTTTTGTTATTTGTGTCTTCTCTCTTCTTAGATAGCCTCACTAAAGGTATGTCAATTTTATTTGTCTTTTTAAAAAACCAAGTTTTTGTTTTATTGATCTTTTGTATCATTTTGAGGGTTTCTATTTCAATTAGTTCTGCTCTGATCTTAATTATTTGTTTCCATCTACTAACTTTGGGTTTGGATTGTTCTTGTTTTTCTAGTTCTTTAAGGTGAAGTGTTAGGTTATGTATTTGCCATCTTTCCATTCTTCTGAAGTAAACATTTAATGCAATAAATTTCCCCCTTAGTGCTGCTTTTGCAGTATCCCACAGGTTTTGGTATGATGTGTCATTATTTTCAATAAGTTTTTTGATTTCCTGTTCCATGTCTTCTTGGACCCATATGTCATTAAGTAGAATGTTGTTTAATTTCCATGTGTTTGTATAGTTTCCAGTTTCTTTTGTTATTGATTTCTAATTTTAATCCATTGTGATCTGAAAAAATACATGGAATAATTCTAATGTTTTTCAATTTGTTGAGATTTGCTTTGTGACCTAACATGTGGTCTATCCTGGAGAATGTTCCATGTGCTGATGAGAAGAATGAATATTTTGAGGTTGCTGGATGGAATGTTCTGTAGATAACTGCCAAGTCCAATTGTTCTAAAGTGTTGTTTAGATCTTGTGTTTCTCTATCGATTTTTGCCTACATGATATGTTCAATGTTGAAAGTGGGGTGTTCGGGTCCCCTGCTATTATGGTGTTAGTGTCTCTATCTCATTCTTTAGATCTAAGTGTTTGCTTTACAAACTGGGCTGCTCTGACGTTGGGTGCATATATATTTATGATTGTTACATCCTCTTGATGGATACATCCTTTTATCTCTTTATCTCTTTTTATGGTTTTTGGTTTAAAGCCTATTTTATGTAATATAAGAATAGCTACTCCAGCTTGTTTTCCTTTCTCTTTGCATGGTATATCTTTTTCCATCCTTTCACTCTAGTTTATGTGTATCTTTATAGGTGATGTGAGTCTCTTGAAGGCAGCATATTATTTGGTCCACCTTTTTAATACAGTCAGTCAGTCTGTGTCTTTTGACTGGGGAATTTAATCCTTTTACATTTAGAGTCATTATTGAAAGGTTTTGATTTACTATTACCATTTTATTTATTTTTGTTTAGATGCTCTTAAGTATCTTTTGTTCCTTTCTTTCTGATTTTGTTTGTCTTCTGTGTTTGTTGGTTTCTTGGGGTGGTAGATAAACTATTTTTTCTCTTTATTGTTAGCATTTATATTTTACTGGTAGGTTTTGTTCTTTCTTGAGTATTCACAGCAGTGATCATTGTTTTTCAGGTATCAAACTCAGTACTTCCTTGAGAATTTCTTGTAGGTCTGCTTGTGTGGTAGTGAACTCCTGCAGTTTTTGTTTGTCTGAGAAATATACTATTGGTCCTTCATTTCAGAAGGATAGCCTTGCTGGGTAAAGTATTCTTGGCTGGCAATTTTTGTCCTTTAGTATTATGAATATATCATCCCATTCTTTTCTGGCTTTTAGGGTTTCTGATGAAAAGTCTGATGTTAGTCTGATTGGGGCTCCCTTATAGGTGACTTGCCTCTTCTCTCTTGCAGCTTTTAATATTCTGTCTTTGAGTTTTGCGAATTTGACTATAACATGTCTTCGAGAGGACCTTTTTGGGTTGAATATGTTTGGTGATCTTTGGGCCACCTGACTCTGAAGATTTGTGACTTTCCCTATACCTGGGAAGTTTTCTGCTATTATTTTGAGTATGTTTTCAATGCCATTTCCTTTTTCCTCCCTTTCTGGAACACCCATGATTCGGATATTTAAGCGCTTAAGGTTGTTTGTTCTCTCTCTTAGATTTTCTTCAGATTTTTAAATTCTTTTTTCTAGTCCACTTGTGTTAATTCAAACAGCCTGTCTTCAAGGTCAGAAATTCTCTCTTCTGGTTGTTCTAGCCTGCTGGTTAGACTCTGTTGTTTTTTTTATTTCATTGAATAAATCCTTCAGCTCCACAAGCTCTGCAACATTCTTTTTCAGGGCATGGATTTCTTTATACAATTCTTCTTTCAGGTCCTGTATAATTTTTCTCATTTCATTGTGTTATCTAACTGAGTTTTCTTGTATCTCATTTAGTTTCCCTAGAATTGTTGCTCAAAATTCCATGTCAGTCTTTCAAGTCAAATTCAAGTCGGATCATTTCCTGATCTATAGGATCTAGAGCTTGAGAGTTTTCCTTTGGTCGTGATGTACTTTCTTGATTTTTCATATTTCTGGTATCTTTCCTTGGTTTAGTCATTGTGGCAGGGAGTATCACAGTCCACTCATTCCACCCTGATGTCTGGCCTGGGTCCAGAAAGGACTGCCAATTGTGGGCAGCAGGGACTAATGTGGGCTGGGGGTCCCATAGCACCTGCCTGTTCTGGCGTGGCTGACTTGAGGCGTGTGGGCCTGGCAGCTCTCAGGCCTCTCTGGGCAGTGAGCACTGGCCTGGGCTGGGGGTCCCATGGTGCCTGCCTGTTCCAGCGCAGCTGACTGGAGTGTGTGGGCCTGGCAGCTCTCAGGCCTCTCTAGGCAGTGGGGACTTACCCGGGTTGGGGGTCCCACAGTGCCTGCCTGTTCCGGTGTGGCTGACTTGGGGTGTCCATTATTTTTTAATAAATTAAATTTAGTATATTTCTGGATTCAGTATGTTAATATTTTATATAGGATTATTGCATCTAAAGTGATAATGACAAACAATTTTTATTTTTCATAATGCCCTTGTTGGGTTTTAGTCTTCAAGATTATGATAGTTTCATGAATTGCAGAGTCTACACTCTATTATTTGGAAGAGTTTGTGAAAACTATTATTTGGATCTTGAAAGTATTATTTAACTCACTGGTGCAAGTTATATAGAACTGCAGTGTTTTCAGTGCAGAGGGTTTTAATTGTAGGTTTAGTTTAATAGCTCTAGGACTTTCACTTTTATATTTCTTCTTGCAGTTTTGGTAAATTGTATTTTTCTAGAATTTTTTGTATTTTATCTAAATTTTTGACGAAATTATTCTTACTATTTTCTTTTCACTATCTGTAAGATCTGTAGTGATATCCCTATTTCATTCTTGACATCATTTATTATTTGCTTTCTCTTTCATTATTAGTCCCACCAAAGTTTATCAATATTAGTCTTTTCAAGCAAAAAAATTTTACTTCTGTTGATCCTATAACATGCTTGTTTTCTATTCAATGCACTTAAGTTCTTTTTTTTTTTTTTCCTTTTCCTTTTTTTTGTCTTTTTTCGTGTCCAGCAACGGATCGCAACCCTCAGTGTCGCGCCCGTACCGGACCGGGACCGGCAACGGGATCGCAACCCTCGGTGCTGCGCCCGCTCCTTGCTCAGCCAGTGAGCGGGAACCGGTCTGTATGTGGGATCTGAACCCTCGGCGGGAGCGCCACTGCGCTCCCAAGCGGCGCACTGTAGCAGTGCGCCACCGGGCCGGCCCGCACTTAAGTTCTTGAAGAATCCCTTTCCTGTTTTCATTAGGTTTATTTTGTTCTTCAAACATCTTTAGAAGTTTTGTCTTTAATTTTCAGCCCTTCAATTTTCAAATATATATATTTAAAGTTATAATTAGTACTAACTTTACCAAGTATTGCTTTAGTCTTATCCAACCAGTTGTCTATATGTAGTATTTTTGTTTATTTCAAAATAAAGCACACACACACAAGAATGCTATGCAGCTGTAAAAACTAGAATAAAGAAGCTAAGTATTAATATGAAAGTAGATCCAAGACACATTATAAAGTTAATAAAAAAGTGCAGTGCAGTATGAATTGAATTACTAGCCTTTGTGAGAATGGACTGCAGAGATGCTGGCTTTTTAAAAAAGGAAGCAAATTTTCAGTCTTGTAACCAATTATTCTCATTCAATAACGTCTTAAACGGGCAATTGGAAGTTAAACAAATCACACAAAAAATTGTTCTGTATTTTCTGATTTACCTGTAGCAACATGATTAGAAGATTATATAAGAAAAATGCCATTTTATGAACATAAATAACTTAAGGGATGGGAAGGGTGGGAAGAGAGAAGCATCAACAGAAAGGCTTATGACAATTTCAACATGTTTTTTATTTGCTCACTTAACATTCCTAACAAAATGACATCACATTTCACACCATTGCTTTTACTGAAGAAATCAACTGCTTTATCCAAAGAGACAAAAATCAATTTCCTAAGTTGCCAAATGGCACTTTTTCCCAGGGAAACCTACTGCTTCAATTTTTTAAAATACTTTAACAGAATCATCCTAAACCATTAATAGTAATGTAGTATTTAGGTCTTACCTGCACTGCATTTTAAATATTTTCTGTCAAAAGCTGAAGAGGGGGGGGGAGGGGGGCACAAAATACTCAAGACATGATTTCTCTCAGATTTTTAACAATTCCATTAATTTTCATTAAAAAACTGCTTGTGTGGAGAGGTTCATAAATATGAAAATGGAAATTAGGCCTCTCCAGACTTGTTCATAGAGAAATGAAATGGAGAATTTATCCTGAGAAAATAGCTCAGGATAATGGAGCATTTATCCTGAGAAAATTGGCCCCCAATCATTATTTCAAGAAGAATAAAAAACACTATTGCCCGACAAGCCAAATCTCCTCTTTTCTGTGCCATCATAATGAGTAACCTTTTCTGTTCTGGCAGTGAGCATATGCTTTTCACACTTGTGTAATGCTGCTTCTTTGAGCAAATCTTAGACTGAGTACTATTTCACTGATTATCCTCCAAGGGGAGAAACAGAGCATGAACAATTATGAACATTAGAATAAAAATGAAGAGTACATATATTTTCACATAGAAAAATACATACAAATCCAAGTAACTCTTAAAAATAGAAAAAAAATCAAGGTGGACATTTTTAACAAAAAGATTCTGTTTTCTAAACTGTAAATGATGCCAGTAATGCACTGATTCTTACATCTAGTTATACCGCCGTATTTATATACAAAGAGAGAGGTTGGTCTAGGTTCACTGATAACCCCTGATTTTTCCCATTTGTTTAAAGATTGTCTTTTAGAACACATCTACTATAATTGTTATCTTTAGACTATTCTCGTCACTGGCACACACTCTTCAATCTGGCACATACAAAAATTCATTTCAACATTGATTCACTTTTTTGATGCTAAAACTAACATAATTTTCCTGCTACTTAAATGCCATAATGTTCTATCACTAGTTTTGCATTTTACTAATTTTTATACAAATAGGTAAGACTCTAAATATGGATTTTAAGACTACATAAAATTCTAACATACATATGTTGAAAGCAAAGGAAAGTAGAAAGGCAGACACTATCATATTTTTCTTTTCATCCACATCACTATCACGTGTAAGTCAGAAGGCTCATATTACATTCTAGTTTACAACTGATGACATTTAGCCTGGCTTCCATACTATCAAACTTAAGAATTTGTGGGTGACTTTTAGGTCAATTTGCTACAAAACTATCTGAAATTGTTACTGAATATTGTGAGCAAAAACAGACCAATATCTATAATGTACAAATGGAGATGGATTTAAAAAACATAATTGAACAAATGTTACAATGACATTTTCTTATCATTATGGATTTTTTCTCCCTAGGTGGGGAAAAACTTAATTTCTTAAAAAGTTTCCCCTTCTATACTTGAAGCATCTTTTTATTAAATATACTGACAAAGGTTTAAACCAGCTCAAGATCTCAGCTGTTAAAAGATCAGAACATAAAGATAAGTACTTTCAGTACAAAAATTAAAAGACTAAGAGAATTGCTTTTCATGTAATAGTTAACACCTTATTACAATAAACTTTAAATGGATAACACTTGATCCTTGTCAGGATTTTACTGCACATCATATAAATCTAGCTGGATGATAAAACATGAAAACATTTTTTAAAAAACGAAGTAAAGATATTTCCAAGATTGAGAAGTCCCCTATGAGAGACCAAATTTTAAACTGTAATACTGAAAAGCTAAATCATTACTATTATAAAATGAACCATATTTTAAATATAGTTTTATCTTGTTGAGAAAATAATAATTTTAACGCATGCACTTTTAATGTATGTGCTATACAAACATCTGTTATTTTCCAGTCAGATATTCCTTATCACTCTTCTCTTTGACATGGTTGAACAGAGAGGTTTGTCAATAGACATGAGCAACTATTGGAAAATTCTCAGGTCTTGCTATATCACAAATAAACCACTCCTTAAACACTTGATATATACCACATTAAAAGATATGCTAAATACCATCATGTTTTAGATTAAATGATGTCTTTAACAGGTTAGTTTCTGTAGGATTTAAGGAGAACTTATTAATCAGATGACCTTTCCTATCTTTAAATTCTTTTAGTTTGCTATAAATATAGATGTCTAATACACACCAAGAAAAAATTGTTCCCATTAGAATCTCATCACTATATAATCCTTGACAGCACTTGCTGCCCTCCTGAGATTTTAGGAGAATAAAGCTATACAAAATGCACAGTCATCATCCTCAAGCTACTTTAGAATCCCACGGACTGTTAACATAAAGTCCACATATCATTCTCCAGAAATGCCACGTGGTCAAAGCAAAGAGAAGCAAGAGTTAACAGTAAGTTAAATAAACCAACAGTGTTTAACCAAGATTTTAGAAAGCTTTTACATTTTCCTCTTATTTAAATTTCAAAGACAGCTTTATTGAAATAGAAACTGTCTTTTAAGTACAATCAAAATTTTCTTAGCAAATACATCTCTTTTCATAAACACTTATGTAGAGAAGCCTCATAATAGACCCTCACACCAAGCACTAAGGTTCTTTTCTACAATTGATAAAAAGCAAATGCTGAAGACAAGAAAATGCCTTTAAGCCTTATAATAACACTGATTTTTAAAGTGTGTTATTTAAAAACAAAAAAGCTAGTCACCAATACTTTCATTCTCTTGTTATCTGTTATGCTCAATAATCAGAGAATCTAAAAGGGACACCATGATTCTTCATCCTCTCTGACATATCTATGCTCTTGTTGCTACTAATGAAGCAACATTATGATTCATGATTAAGATGCAGAGAAAACCATAAAGAACTACTCTTGCTGTTAATTAACTCAGAAATAAAAATAAGACAAAGAAAATTTAAAACAGGCATTTCCAAATTAAAAACCAAAAAATCTTAAAAGAGCTTTGACAAAGATACCAACTTGATAGCTACATCACATAAAAATGAAAACTGATTTTTACACATTTTAACCAATTTAACACAAATACCTGATTTATACATTTATACTAACGGGCTGAGTCCCAAGCTCCAAGCTGTAGTTCACATGACTCTACAGAGAGGATCTTTGGAAGGATAAGGTACCTTTGGAGAACAGTGTATAAGTAATTGTAAACATACACTGATTGTCTACTAGCTTTCTTAAATAGAATTTCTGAAATATTTTTGTAGGAAATTATATAGAAGAGTGTAATTGATCAGATAATTTCTATTACAACATATAAATTCTGCTGTATGTGCAAAATGTGGTAGAAATAGAAGATACTATAAGTGATCTATATTTTTAAAGTAAGTGCTACATTACAATCCAGTAAGAGTCCTTTAATCTTTTCATGAAACTTCTCTCTATACAGGTTGAAATACATAATGCTTTCTGGTTCTTCTTCAAACCAAAACTTGTCAAATTCATAGACAAGATAACCTGTAGTTAAAGAAAAACAAAACATATAGTCCTTAATAGTGAAATCACATTCAAACCATCTCATTTTTATACGGTATATAACCATCCCTTAAATTCCATATTAGGATACAATAATCAAAATAATTTTAAAACTATTAGAAACCTGAGGAACTTCATAAGAAATATTTCTGTATGTTCAAAATACAGCAATTACAATAAAATATGTAGTGTATATTTACTATTTTCTCAAAAATCAACAAAATCCTTCAAACTTGAGCAATGTAGTACTTTCAAACAATATTTTGAGAATAGGAAAAAAGTTATTTCCAGAGACCCCTGAAGCACAAAAATTAAAAAGAAAATGCTGGTTGTAGTGTATATTTACTATTTTCTCAAAAATCAACAAAATCCTTCAAACTTGAGCAATGTAGCACTTTCAAACAATATTTTGAGAATAGGAAAAAAGTTATTTCCAGAGACCCCTGAAGCACAAAAATAAAAAGAAAATGCTGGCCAAGGATAAAGTATAGGAAAGCTTTTTTTCTACTTGATTTCTAAATCTAAGAGTTATTTCTACTTTTTTTCAATGGACCATCATCACCTTCTCTTTTTAAATTGAATACATGCACTCTAAATAGGCTTAACATTTTTGTTTTTCAATATCCTCATTACAGTAGCCAAATTAACCTCTAAAATGTTAAAAGTTATCTCATGAAACTAAACATATATATATATATATATATATATGAATTTAAATGTGAATTTAAAACCACCCCTAAGTCCTATTTTGTATTCAACCAAATGTATTTAATTATTTTTTAAAGTACTTCCACAGAGCTTGGCACATGCTCGTTTACTCTCACAGCAATCCTATGATACAAGTACTATTAATTCCCATTTTACTGAAGAGGAAACAGAGAAGCAGAGAGGTTAAATGATGTGCCTGAATCACACAGTCTGTAAGTGGTTTCTATTGTGTTATAAATTGGACTTGTGTTTCCACCAGGATCTCACTGTCTCTTCCTAAAGGCTTTTAAAGAAGAGATGAAAATGACTTATTTCAGCTACATGGAGGAATAAAGCAAATGAATTTACACAAAAGTGTGGCTAGACTGGCACAATTGCCTAATATGAAAAAGAAAACTCCACTTTGATAATATTGGTCATAAAACAATCAATAGTTGAGAATCTTTACATTTTGACATTGAAATATCACTTCATAAGAAGGCCAGTTTAAGAAAAGCTTTAGGGCCGACCCTGTGGCTCACTCCAGAGAGTGCGGCACTGGGAGCGCCGAGGCCGCGGGTTTGGATCCTATATAGGGCTGGCCGACATGCTCACTGGCTGAGCGTGGGGCGGGCGACACCAAGCCAAGGGTTACGATCCCTTTACCGGTCACAAAAAAAAAAAAAAAAAAAAGGCTTTAGATTAATTTCTTTATATGTGATAAGACAGATTTTTATCAACCAGGATATGTGAATAAATCAAAGAATGCAGCCTCTAGAGGAATACCACCTTCTTCTTGATCCCAAAAGACAGGCTGAAAATGGTAATCTTGTCATTGTTTTTAAGTACTATTTTCTAACTTTATTTCATTAAAAACTTATTTTGTGGACACATTAGGACAACAGTACATGTATAGAAATTACCCATAAATATACAAATTGCATCTGTGCTCTTCCCCCATCTCCACCCCCAATACACCAATAGGGATGTACAATAAAAAAA
>NW_007727008.1:381874-384088 GCF_000696425.1 Galeopterus variegatus
AAAAAAATTCAGAGATTAATGTTATGGGTAATAGGAAAAGTTAGACAGCTATCCAAATTTTATGGTATGCCATTTGTTTTAGTATTTCTAGTTTTAGCTATTTACCATGCTTATGTCCTTTAAATTGCTTTTTCATTACTGTCAGTGATGGGGCCCATTCAGATGACTACATAGGCCTGGAATAAACGGCTCAAGTGTAATGTGCTAGAAACTTCTTGCTTCAGAATGAGGTTGCTGGTCCATTATGTAAATCAGTGTCAGAGAAAGACTAACTCAAAAAACCATGACTGTAACAGCTAAGTTGATTTAATGAGACATCGGAAAACTGCAGGAAAAATAATATCAAAATTCTAGGAGCTGGCAGGGCCACCCTTGGCATAAGACGCCTAAAATTTTGCAGAAAGTGATAGAAAACACCTGTTTCCACAATGCACATATATTGTCCTTTTGACTCTAAGAGATTTGGAACACTTATGCAATAGAAATTGCCATACAAAATTTCTAAACTTAAAATTCCCTGCACGCTTCTACTGCATAAGTTAAAAATGAGGAAACCACAAGAAGGGGGATTAACTGTGAACCGGCATAAAGGTGATGGAAGTCTTCTAAAACTGGATTATGATGAGGGCTGCACAACTTAGTAAATTTACTAAAACTTACCAAAGTGTACACTTAAAATGGTTGAAATTTTACAGTAAATAAATTACACCTCAGTAAAGTTGTTATTGAGGTATAGATTTGGGGGTATAAAAACTTCAGGTGTTATTTTTTAGCTGAAACTAGAAGTTCAGCTAAAACTATGGCCCTCAAACACTAGAAAGGAGACATGGACAGTAATATCGGGAAGACAGAGGTCCTGAAATCCTGAGCCCTCCTGCTTGGACCAGTGTTCAGCAAGTTCCCAGGCTGACAGTGTATACCTGCTCACAGTTGAGATGTACAGGAAGGTGACAATGGAGCTAAGTAGCTAAATTACCACTTACTGTTTCCAGCCTTTCCTACACAGAACAAATTCAAAAAATAAAAAAGGGCAGAGGGATAAAGCA
Source organism: Galeopterus variegatus (assembly GCF_000696425.1). NCBI lineage: Eukaryota > Metazoa > Chordata > Mammalia > Dermoptera > Cynocephalidae > Galeopterus > Galeopterus variegatus. The sequence goes on from NW_007727008.1 coordinate 382,921, forward strand.
AAAAGGGGGCAGATTAAGGCAGACTTCAGGGAAATAAAAAATGTGACAGCTAATCTCTTTACAGTTCTTTCTTCTGGAGAGGAACTATGACCTTGGAACTGATTTGTGCAAACTAATTGGGCTCACTCCTCCAACAAAAAAACATATATATGTTCAAAAAACAAAGTTTCAAATTATTATTTTAGTTAGAATAGATTCCTTCTGAGAAGAACTGCAGAACCTTAATTAAGACATGAAACTTCCACTGGTAAAGGTAGGGAAATCAATATTTTTCTGAAACTTCTGCTTAAAAAATGGGGGTGTGTATGTGTATAAATGTTTCAAGACATTTGAAAATCGTAAGCTCTACTGTTTCTAGGATGATCCACAGCTCTTATGGATCTGAACTGAGAGAAACAAGCAACTGAAAGGGATCTACAATGGCTTCTCTACTTCAGGTGTTACTTTGATGCCCTTCCTAGATAGGAACCAACTGAGATACTGGTGCTGAGGGCAGCAGAAATCAACAGTACTCAAAGATCCTCAANAGGCAGAGGTCATTTTGCACTGCTTCCCTTCCTACCACCCCCTCGTATTTATTTAAATAAACTGCTTAATTATTGGGGGAATTTTTTGACTATTTCTTTTCATATGTGTTTTTACATTCAACAGGCAGCATTAAACAGGGGATATATTTCATTAGAGAAAACAAATATCAGGGGCAAGTTAGCAAAGTCCCAGGAGCTTAGGCACCATGCTAAAACAGTTAGTAAGAGATTTAGCACAGGAAATCAAACAAGACTAGAAAGGGGAAACACCCAGTTCCACAGCAATAAGGTGAAAGGAAACAACTGAAGACTGTGGAGGAGGAAGATGCAGATTTGGATGAAAATCTATTAAAATGCCTGACTGCCCCCCGCCAACTCCCCGCCAAAGAAAAAAGACTGGCTAAGTCTGACCCTAGCAAACTGAGGGCAAGGGGCTCTTCTCACATCACAGTACAAACATACAGTCACACAGTATATATGAGTACTCACAGATAGATATGCTGGGATTATTGTGACCCAGTTTCATTATTTATATCTAGGAGCAGGTAAGGCATGCAACCAGTCTCCAGTACAGTCAGGAAGGGCCAGGAGGGTATTTAAACAAAACAACAAAATGACAACTTTGGCATTGTAAAAAAAAA
>NW_007727008.1:384554-386219 GCF_000696425.1 Galeopterus variegatus
AAAAAAAAAGCTTCTCCTATCAGACGATAGACCTGCCTCTGAATCTCCCATTCATTCTTTCACTTGCTGCGTGCCAGGTGCTTTTCTCAGCATGCGGACATCGCCTTATTCTCCACTATATCTCCCATGCCAAGAACAGCACCTGGCACACAGCAAGAATGAATGGGAGATACAGAGGCAGGCCTGTAGTCTGATAGTAACAGTCCAATAGAGAACAGAAGATTAATAATAGCAAGAGAAATGGATAACTGAAGGAAAAAGGTCTCCGATAAGAGTTCCCAAGAAAGTCACGTCTAAACTGCTATCTGAAAGACAGTAAGAAAGGCCTGATGTGCAGTTACAGTAGGGATAAAAAGAAGCAGACAAACACAAGAGAAATTTAGGATGTAAACAAAACTAGAATTAGTGATTAAGTAAAGGTTGGAAAGCTGTGGGAAAAAGAGGTATGGATGGCACCTTCAGCAACAGTGACAAAGCTATGATTTGGCCATTTGTTATCTAAGCAGTTTCCTAAATCCTACCAGCATGAAAATGACATTCATACAGACACAAAGAGATCAAGAAAAGTAGAGTTTGAAGCCAAGGTAGATTTGAATTCTTTGCTTCTGAGTAATAGCTTCAGAGGACAGATTCATTCAATTAAACCTTCAGTGTTCAAATATCACAGTAAAAGTTAAGGGAACAGTTGTAATAACAACATAACTGCTCCTGGAACAGTTAAATACCTCCAACCTACCACAAGAAAACCTGGCCTTGAAATAAGGGGTAAAAATTAAATTTCCTTACAAGAGAAACAAAATGATCTGCACATGGTCTGTCCTGACTTAAAAGCATTCATCAACCAGTATTCCAAGGGGAAAATTTATTCTATAGTTGACTGAGAAATGAATGCCTACAGAAAAACTATATGAATCCAAAATGTGCACTCTTGTGTAAAACTGCCCCATTAAATTTTTTTATCAGCATATATACAAACTGAAGTACAAAATACTCTTGGGGATCCATATTTCATTATTTTCCTGTTTTTCAAAGATCCTGAATAATAATGATAAGCATAAGTTATATACCTGATAAAGGTACTAGATTAAAATATGTGTTATGCCTTCCTAATGGTCTAATGGCTTAAAAATTCTCTTAGAAAGACCTAGTTTTAGCTCATTTTAATACTCACAATAAAACTGATGAAAGTGTTCCATTTTGGGTACACCAGGAACAAAGTTGTAGAGATGAAACTTCAAGGCTTCACTCTTCAGTAAGCTATAAGCCATCTCTGTAAGATTGATTCCAACTATTGCATAAGAATACCTATGTCAGAAACATTATCAGTTATACCAGCTATCCAAATAGCTCATAAATAAATTTAAAATTATGCAAACACAATTAGTAAAAGTGACTTTTTTCCATTCCTCACACAGTTTTAATTTTATGATAATCTCTACATAGTAAGAAAAGTAAGCCACAATGGATCCAAAAATTTTGTTTCTGTAAAGGCTGTTGATTTTCTTGGACATAACCTAGGGAATAAAAATAAAGCTTTGTTCACATAATATCTAAAGCCAAATTCTTAAAAATACACCAAATCTCATTGTTTCTAAAATACACTGGATAATCTGGTATTTTCTTCTCCAATATCAGGGTATTTGTTTTTGTGATCTAACATTGTTC
>NW_007727008.1:387230-388352 GCF_000696425.1 Galeopterus variegatus
TGGTTAGGAACTAATTAAGGGGCACAAAGATTGATTATGTTTTGTAAACATGAGTATACTAATTATCTTGATTTGATCACCATGTATTGTACACATGTATTAATATTCAATTCTGTACCCCACAAATATATTTAATCAATCAATCAATAAAAATAATAATGTATCATATAATATCCCTTATAAAGTTCTTATTAATTAAAATAATCTTAAGAAATACCTTCAAATTCATCTAATCATCTAATCATCTTAAATGCAAGAGGTTATAGTTTCTTTAATATATCCAGTTTACCCTAATTTTGGATGATTTGAGCGGGAAAGAATCTGATGAGCTTGACTGGTGTAATTTTCACTGAAATACCTAAAAAAGTTTAAGAAAAATAATGAAATGAACATAAGTCTTTCAAATATAAGATATCCAGAAGCAATTTAAAAAGCTAATGTCAAAAAAAAGCTACAAACATTCTAGTATTGCCACAATCATTCTCTTCTCCATCTCAGATCACTTCAGTGATTCACAAATGCTTCTGAGTCAGAATTTAATCCTGAGCTATCAGGCCTATTTAGTACAGAACATAGGCCCTTGGCAAGAACGTAAATAATTTTAGCAAAAAAATCATCTAAAAACAGACTTCCTACTTACTTAAAAAAAAGTCTAGAGTTCTTTTTATTTGTTTGTTCCATTTCTATGAAATAGTCAACGTATGACTGTCAGGATACTCTTCCTTTCACCTAGGCTGATTCTTTCTACTACAATTTAAGTCTGTATTGTTTAATGTCATTTTCAGTGCAATCAGAAGAATGTCAGTAATCTTCCTTTTGCACCAAAAAAGACTCCTTGATCAGTGGTATAACTAAAATACTGGCCATAAAACAAAGTACAAGTGTACTTCAAAAAGTTTGTAGAAAAATTGAATTAAAAGGTAATATGAATCCTTCCATAAACTTTTTGAAGACCCCTCATATCAGTAGGTACAGGAGAACTATATAAAGCTATCTATTTGTATGCTCATACATCCTAGGGAACAAATCCGTTCAACTTCAGGATCACCTCATATTGCACCGGTTCTCATACAAACACACTCGTGTACACGTGCAGATGAACGTGGACATGAAGATAAGTAG
>NW_007727008.1:389347-390836 GCF_000696425.1 Galeopterus variegatus
CCCCAGTGGATGCCTGAAACTGTGGATAGTACTGGTCCCCATGGTTACTATGGTTTTTTTTTCCTATACATACATATCTACAATAAAGTTTAATTTACAAATTAGGTACAATAAGAGGTTAACAACAATAACTAATAATAAAATAGAACAATTATAACATACTCTAATGTGAATGTGGTCTCTCTTTCTCAAAATATCTTCATACTATATACCTCAGGTAACTGAAACCATGGAAAGCGAGATCGTGGATGAGGGGGACCACCGTACTACACACTTCCATTTATCTCCACTGGCTCTAAACCCACTAAACCAGGAGCTGTTGTTTCAGAAGTCCATGAATGAAAGATCATTTATGAATGAAGGGGGATCCATGAACCACCTTAAATTATGAACAAATTTTTCTGTGTATACATTTCCTGAGAAGAGACTGTATAAAGCTTTCATCAGATTCTCAAAGGGATCTATAAACTCCCAAATAGCAAAAAGTCCTCCTTAGTTCAATGCTTTTCTAAATACAGTAATTTTTCTACTTTATCCCTGTGTTGGCACTAAAATACCCTTAGTAGACTATTTATATTTCATTTTTGTACATGACACTCCTAATACGATTCAGTATTACATGAGTATCTTATTGGTCAAACTACTCTTAAAATATTCAATCTGTAATACAGAGCAACTTTTAATTTCCTTGCTGAATTTATTTAGTTAATCCCTATCTTAACAGTGCCTAATGGTGAAAAATAAACATCTATGCAATAAGGAAAACTATTCTTTACATACATTTTTGGCCTTAACTTGCATATTCTTTTACTTTGCTGTTTCTATTTCCTCTTCTATTCAGATTTCTTCAGTCTCTCTTGAATTCATTTTCTGTACAATATCCTTTCTTCTACATATGCCTCAGCATTCATTTTAAAGCCCTGTTATTTATCAAACCACTAGCTATCCTTCAAAGCATGAATATATCTCAAGAGATTACATAACAAAGGCTGAGAAATTTTAAAAAATTAATTTCATAAAGACACTTTTACAGCTTGTCTATTCCTTGACTATATATTTTGATCCTGATGTGTGATAGCTCCATACACAAGACAAGAAACATCATCAAAGAGGAATCAGAGCTAATTTTAGGTTTCAGCCATTTGTAGAACATTGTTGGCAATTAAATAATTATTCATACATGGGAATCCTGGACGATATTCACATCAGTTGATACTAGCTCTAAATAGAGTGAAAATATCTATACATCATTTAAAGTCTATCAGAATCCCTTACCACAGTCTAAAATCAAATCCTATTAAGTTATTTAAACTTTACACGAAATTCTCTCCTAGCAGATGCTGAGAAATTTTTTGAATTAATATTTTTTAAAGATTGCTGAGCTGTTCATCTCTAAGAAGTCGAATTATAGGAAACTTTAATGCTTACAAAATTTAGGTATTAAGGAAAATTAGATACTAAAATCCTACCATAATGTCTTGTATTTTCC
>NW_007727008.1:392253-394255 GCF_000696425.1 Galeopterus variegatus
TAATTTTACTTAGAAAAGAAAAGAAAGTTTATTTTCACTTACACAAGATTGATTAATCCAAGTATGCCCATGCCTCTGAAGTCTGTTTTGGGATCATCACCCTGGAAACCAATGTCAGCCCACTGCTTGGAGATTCTAGCCTTCAACTTTTTTGTGGGCATTAGAAGATTCCAAAGCTGTACAAACATGCTTCCATATTACAAATAATAGTGATGTTCTTAATTTACCAGACATTTTCCTTCTCATAGCTTATATAACTAGTAATAAATATTTCAATTAAACAACTTTTATAGACAAATCATAGGTTCAACAAAGACTATATTTAGATATTTTCAAACATCCTAAAATATGCAGCATAATTATTTCAATTAAAAAGATTGGTATAAAGAATAGACTTTGAAAAGGTAACAAATAATACATGAAATCTATAACAATGAGATGTCTTTATTTACTAATTAACACATATATACCAGAATTGGTAAACTGCTTGAGAACACTGTATTAAGCACCTGACCATTGCTTCAGATAATGTATACTTAAACAGGCTCTATTATAATGGTAGGAGATTAGTCCCTAATCAGAAGAAAAATAGGTCTGAGAGAGGGGATAATGAAGGAATGATACTGATAATATTCCAACCTATATTATCATTATTTTATAAAATTTTCAGTTTTAAAAGAAAATTAATGTGACTTGGTTTTAAATAAATATCATCTTTAAGACTGAGGATTTAAAAACAGCTATCAAATATTAGATACCAATAAACTAGTCAATGTAAAATAAAGTTAAGATAACTTAGTCATTTTCTAAATTCAATACCACAAGTCATCAAACAAAAGAGGCTTACAGAAGTTGATAAAAAAAAGTTTGTGAAAATTTGCGAAAGAGAAATACTTGCATTTTTTCCCATCTCACTACCATTTCAGGCATTGCTGATTAAAGACTCCTAATGAAAGGAGTNAAACTTTAATGGTTAGGTTTCCCATTCTACACATTTTATATCTGTAAATCACAATTCACAGACCCAAACACTAGAATCTGTAAATATGCATATCCTTATATGAGGAAATTAATCTTCCCGTTTATTTTCTGTAATAGTTTTAGCTATCAGTTGTGATTTGAGTTACATATTTTGGGATTTCATACATGTACCCAATCATATGTATTAGAGAAGAAAAAGGAGAGAGAGTTCATATAGGCTCTGAAAAGTCAGGGATTTAGATCAGTTGTCACAAGTAGTAAATAAAACGTGAAGAGACTTCACTGTGGTCTTATATGGTTATATTTCCCAAAATGGAAGCAGAGAGCCCAGAGAGAAGAAGCAACAGAATAAAACAGTAAGAAAAGAATGTACATAATTCTTTAAGAGGTATCAGAAGGGAGGTCAGGAAGAGAAAGGAAGAGGAAACCACTGGTAAGTAAGGAAATCACACACACGTACACAGACATATTTCTAATGTCTTCATATTGTTGACAGCACATTAGCAAATACTTCNTTTTTTCCCATCTCACTACCATTTCAGGCATTGCTGATTAAAGACTCCTAATGAAAGGAGTATCCTGTTACCTAAAATAAAATGTGAAGACTTGTGACCTTGCTTTAAAACAGGGTCAGGACTCTGGCTCTAAAGCTAAATCCAATCATGAGATTGGGTTTCATCTGGTCCCTACTTTCATGACCAACATATGCAATTTGCTCACATCAGTGTCTCCCCACACATTCAGCAAGAAGTTTGATTATACTCCAATGATAATGCCTCAGTGACACAATGAGAGCCACAGTATAAGACCACTAGTTTTCAAAACTTAAAATGCACAAATATCAAATCTCTAGGTTTCATCTCTGGAGATTCTGATTTCATAAGGGTAAGGCAGAACTCTGGAATCTAAATATTAAACACGGGTTAACTCTAGTGAGGGTGGTCCTTGGACCACACTGAAAGCAACATGGATTACATAACTCTCTACCCTTTAAGACTGCTGAGGTTGTACAGTGGCTGGG
>NW_007727008.1:394939-396832 GCF_000696425.1 Galeopterus variegatus
CCTCAGATGTTCAGAATCTTGCCAAGCATTTGATGTAAATATGCACATGCACCCAGGTGTTTCTTGGTTATTGTGTAATGTAATTGTGTATGTGCACCCAGGTGTCCTGGGTTATGACTTAAGTATAAAGGATGAGTGGCTCTGATCCACAGCACCCCCTACCCCTGGGATGCCCCCAGGAGGGCCATGGGGAGGCCACTACTGCTGCTGGAGGCTGTTGGCTGCCAGGGCCCCAGGGACCCTCCAAGAGGTGACTGCCACCACCAGACCTGTAAGCTGCTGGACCTGTAAGCTGCTGCTGCCGTTGCTGAGGACTGAATTCGTGTCATCTACCAACAGCTCCCAGGATCTTTCCCAATTACCTAGCATGGATCTCCATGGGAGGGGTCTGGGGACTCAGCCTGGCATGTGAGGGGTCTGGGGACTCAGCCTGGCATGTGAGGGGTCTGGTGACCCAGTCTGTACAATGAGTTTGAAGGATCAGAGCCCTAGCTCTGACAATATAAATGAAAATTAGTATAACTAAAATAATGAAACATTTTGGCTTTAGTTATGATTTGCCTTAGTTGACAACTGGCGTAGTTGTGTAGCTTTACAGAAGTGTATATTGTATACTTTTCCTGAAAAAAGAAAAGGTATTGTTTTGTTTTTAAGCTTGAATCTCTTACTGTTACTTAGATACTATTTATGTCTCTTTCCACAGTACTTTTAGCTATAACAAACTCTTAACTCTTAATGTGCTATTTTCTCTAACCATGTTAAAATAAAGTTAGAATAGATGTAGAGGACAGGAAAGGGACTCAGCTCTATTCCAGGACCTACCATTCTAGTACGTAAAGAAAATCATTTCATCTCCTCTGGGCCTCAGAATCCTCGCCCTTAAAACAAGAGTCTAGACTAGATGATTTGTAGAGCTTACTCTAGGTCTAATACTCTTTAATTTTGGTACCTCATTGGCCTTATGTATTTATACTTCAAAAATAAGGAATTGAAAAAATTTATGTAAATTTTTTTTTTACTTTCTTAATGTTTGAACCTTTTCTGGCATTATTTGGCAATTAACATTCCATAAATCCCAAAAGAATTGACATAATAATTTGAAAAGGGACATCTATGTTACAATTTGAGAGTAGCTAAAAAATGCCTAACATATGAGCAATTTACATAAAAAGCAGGGGGGAATCTGAAGCTTGTGGACCTTAGTTTTCAGTTGACGAGCTCTCCCTTTATAAATTTATAATTTATTTCAGAATTAAAAGCATTAAAATAAAATGTATTTGAATACATTTAATGATACTTATCAGAAAATTATAAAAATAGTTAACTAAAAATTTTTCATATTAATGAAATCCAACATAATAAAGTTCTCTAAGAGGCAAAGAAACTGGATGACTATGTAAGCCTCTAGAACTTGCACATGACCTTACTCAGTTCAAGCCTGATTAATTTTTCTAGTGTTCAACAACTCCAAGTACAGAAAACAAAAACTTACCTTCAAGAGTAGCTTTTCATGTTGCTGGTTATCAGAATCATATGGCCTTTTCCTCACACTTTCTACATCCAAATAGAGCTGTTTATAACCAGTTATCTGCAGTAAGCATGCCTTCATGCAGATTTTAAAACTGAAAATGATGAGATTATTATTTTTTAAAATCTTATCACAATAAAGTAATGTCTTCCATAGCTTGGGGTTCATATGCCTATTTAAAAGCACTTCCTGGCTTTCAGCTTAATATAATAAGCACCAAGAGCCTCCTTACACACAAAATATTAAACAAAATATTATGAAGGATATGATAAAACAGGACCTAGAAAGAGGGCAAGACATGGTAGAACAGCCAACTTCACAATTGCAAGGATTTGTCCTCTTCTTTTCATGTTTTCTCTGGGCAA
>NW_007727008.1:396879-399236 GCF_000696425.1 Galeopterus variegatus
TGCCTATTTAAAAGCACTTCCTGGCTTTCAGCTTAATATAATAAGCACCAAGAGCCTCCTTACACACAAAATATTAAACAAAATATTATGAAGGATATGATAAAACAGGACCTAGAAAGAGGGCAAGACATGGTAGAACAGCCAACTTCACAATTGCAAGGATTTGTCCTCTTCTTTTCATGTTTTCTCTGGGCAATCTCATACATTTCTAAATCTTTACTGATAGAGATTACCAACAGACTTAATTTTCCAAATATACACATGTAACAAATAGCTCCATAACAGATCATCTCAGTTTTCCTAAATACAATAACTTATCTTCCTTGAAGAAACATGCCAAAGAGGACCTTCCTGGAGGAGGATATAGGAACTGAATTTTGAAGGACAGGAAAGACGCAGTAGCCAAAGTTACTTAACCTTGGGAAAGTAACGGTAAGTTAGTTACCTTGAAGAAGGCGGATGGTATACTGGCAATAGTACTGGATTGGGAACCAAGAGATACAGATTTTAGTCCTGCTTCTAACACTCACCTCTCTAAACCTCGATTGCTCATCTAGTGAATTAAGAGTTGAATTAGATGATTTCCACAAGCCCTTCAGCTCTAAAGCTTTACAACTATGTATGATCTCTATATCTCACAGGCTATAAATGCATAATAAAAAAATGTAAAAACAGCATACCTTGTATCCTTCTCGGGGTTAATATTCTTTTCCTTCATTATATCTTCTACGCATTTGTCCACTTCACTCTCAGCAGCATGTGTTGCTTTCTGTAAAACCTATTTATGTCAAAGAAAGCTGAATGAGAAAGCTTACTTATAGCTGAAAAAGTTAACTTTTGAGGCATATATAAAGCAGATATTAAAAGGCAAAAAGAAACCAAATTTGTTTCAAATTTTCTCTAGGGCTAAAATCATATAGTTCGCTTGCTTTAGTTTTTTAGTAAGAGAAGCAGCATCATGCATCAGATGGAGGCTTTCTTAACTGAGAATCAACAGGTCCTCAGCTGATGAGTCAATTGCCACCACAATGTGCTCATGAAGCATATTTTTTAATAAAATTTTTTAAATACATAATAAAAATATATGTAGAAAATATTAATGCAAAATTTAAAAATAAAAAGTAACTGCAAAAGAGCACAAAGAAGAAAACCCAAATAATCTTGTAAGCCTATCACTGGAGATCATCACTGGTAACAAATTCAACATTGTCAAAAATAAAATTAGGGGGTTGGCCAATTAGCTCAGTTAGAGCACAGTCTTGTAACACCAAGGCCAAGGGTTTGGTTCTCCATAGAGGCCAGCTGCAAAAAAAAAATCAGATCAAATTTAAAAACTATAGTTAATTGTGTATACAGACGAACAGTTTATAAACCGGGAGAGTTTGAACCAAAAGCAGTAAGACTGCTTTATAGCAGCTCCAGCACAGTTTATAAAGCCTAAAGGACGAAGTATTTTGACCTTTTTAGTGATTGGTTGTTATACATTAACACTGTTTTTAAGGCAAGCAGAGATATTTAAGCTGATTTGCCTATTGCTGATTGGTTTAATTTCATTGAATCATGCTGACAAGGATGTAAAGCGTATGTCCTGTGTTCCATTTATGATTAAAACTAGTGTTTCAAGGAAATCAGGGTAACAAGTTTTGGCCAAATAGCTAAGGGTGGTTGGCCTTGGGGTATATCTAATGATGACCTGTATTTTTATTTTTCTTTAAACAGTTTACATCCAGTCTTTTTTCTATGCATATAAAACAGATTTCTTAAATAATATGTCCCATAAATATCCACTGTATCCTTCTCCCAAACAAAATTAAAAGGTGAGGAGAAAATGATCAAAGATTCTAACAGTCAGTAAAGACACAGATATGGTCAACAAAGTCTAGTTTGTCAAATCATTACATAATATGACCACAGGAAATGTCTTGAAGCTTAAATACCAGCACTAGTAAAAAGACTACCTTTCTGTGTATTACAAACTCCTAAAACATTAAAAACCCAGTTCAGTATCACCTCCTCTGTGAAGCCTTCCTCAGCCCTGGAATTACCTACTCCCTTTTATATTCGTACCCCAGAGAGCACTTACCACAGCACATTCTGTTTACTTTTCTATTCTCCACCAGAATTTGTCTCTCTTATTTACTGAGGATCTAGCATAGCACACTTGTTTCTGATTAGACACTCAAAACTTTGTTGAATATATTATGAATGAACTTGCCCAAGGCATACATAAATTTAGGAGAATTAAAAATAGAAACCATGTCTAGTCTCTCACCAAATAATCTTTTCTGTATACATGATTCCATTACTTTTTTTAAAAATTGAGGTATAATTTTAAATACAGGGAAAGGCCTATGCTA
>NW_007727008.1:399953-401440 GCF_000696425.1 Galeopterus variegatus
AATCCTCCCCCAGAGAAGCAACCACTGTTCTGATTTCTATCATCATAACTTAGTAATGTGCATATAAGCGGAATCATAAAGTCTGTACTCTTTTGTTTCTGGTTTCTTTTGCTCAACGTGTTTTATCCACATTCTTGCTTATATCCGTAATTTGTTCCTTTTAATTGTTGAGTTCCATAGTATGAATATACCTCACTTTGCTTATTCATTCTCCTGGTGCTGGACATTTGCACTGTTTCCAGTTTGGAGTTATTATGAATAAAACTTTATGACATTCATTATTACATTCTTTATTGCATTTTTTTTGTAAATACATATTTTCATTTTTCTTAGATACCTAAGAATGAAATTATTAAGACACAGGGTAAATATATGTTTAACTTTAAAAGAAACTGCCAAAACCATTTTTCAAAGTTATGGTACCATGTTACACTCCAACTGGTGTTCCCGGACACTGATGGTGTTAGTCTATTTCATTTATGTAATTTCAGTATCCCATTCTACTGGGTATGTAAGGTCCTCTCATTGTGGTTTTAATTTTCATTTCTCTGATGACTAATAATGCTGAGCACTTTTCCCAAGTATTTATGTGTGTGTGTTTGTGTATTCCTTTGTGAAGTGACTGTTCAAGGCTTTTGCCCTATTGTTTTAATTGGCCAAACCGTTGTCTTTTATTACTGAGTTCTAAAAGCTCTTTACTAGATACAATTCCCTTATCAGATAAATGTGCTGCAAATATTTTCCAGACTGTGGCTTGTCTATTCATTTTCATAAAGATGTCTTTGATAAGGAGTTTTCATTTTGATGAAGTCTTTTTTTTTTTTACTGGTAGCACTACGTCTTTTCTATAAAGAAATCCTGGCTTAACCCATGATGGAAGATATTCTCCTATGCTTTTTTAGAAACTTTAACATTTTAGTTAAAACATAGGTCTAAAATCTGAATCAAATTAGTTTCATGTATGGTGGGAGACAGGAGTTGTGGCTTGTTCCCCCCCCACACACACACACATGGATATATAGTTGTTCCAGCACCATTTACTGAAAAGATTTCCTTTTCCTCGCTGAATTGCTTTGACACCCTTGTTAAAAATTATGTCCTCTTGTGTGTGGTCTATTTCTGGTCTCTTATCTGTTGTATTTATTCATTTGCCCAGGAAGTCTTGAAGTCAGGTAATATAAGTCCTCTATCTTGGTTCCTTTAGAAGATTATTTGGGCTATTCTAGGTCCCTTCTGTTTCTGTATTCTAGCTCAAGCTTTAGTATGAGCTTCTCAGTTTCTTCTAAACAGCTTGCTGGGATTTTGACTGGAACTGCACTGAATCCATAAGTCAATTTGGGAATTAACATTTTAATAATGTTGAGTCTTCCAATTGATGAATACACTATAATATTTTTCCATTTTAATTTTTCTCAGCAATGTTCTCCAGGAGTTTTAGTGCAGAAGTTTTGTGTAAACTTCATTAAATTTATCTGTGAGTACTGCAT